>NC_034183.2:18367702-18603982 GCF_002021735.2 Oncorhynchus kisutch | reverse complement strand
TTCATCCCATTATGTTTGAGTTGTGCACAGAGCTCTGTGGGAGACTTTTGACCCTGTTGTTTATCGTCTCTTAGTCAGTAGTGTCACTCGAGCTGTGCCCTGGCCGTACGGGGCGCCATACTATGGGCTGTCTTGCTACAGGCGCTGGATTTTTGTAGGCAAATCAATAGTGATCGATCGGTGAGGGAGGGGGCCCTGATTACTGAATCACCGCTGTAGAAAAGAAGAAAATCGATCATTGCAGCTTTTAGAGCTACAGAAGACACAGAGCACAAGAGACTGACATAAACTCACATAACTCATGCAGAAACACAAACACAACCCCTATTGGACTGAGAAATACAAATGTATTTGGCTTTTATTTCCTGCTTTCACGATGGCCTACTCTGCCCAGACTACAACCCCACACCATGGCAATTATTATACCGTTCGCTACTTCAAACTGTGGCATCAGTGGAAACCTTATAAATTGATAGACATGATTTATTTATTTTCAATATCTTTCAGTCACAAACCTGAGAATTGCATTGGATATTATAGCCTACGGTTTGGCATGTGTATAAGGTTAGGGGAACGTTGTTTTATATAAGCAACTCATTTACAAACATTACAGAGTATACACTACTCAATGAATCATCATCATTACCAATCAATACATTTGGGTCGGGTGTAGGGTTTACCATAATATAGTCCAATGGCTGTTGGATTTTGTCATGGTCACTCAAAACATCTCACAATGCACGGGCAGATCATGACTTCAACACATTTGTATTGAACCTAAATCTAAAACGGGAGTCAATATAAAGTTTTAAGTTATTTTATAACTTTCTCTTTCTCTCTGGTCGTTAATATTCGTAGCATTGCAACGCACCAAAAAAAGGTTACGAGAAAGGCCCTGGGCGTTCAATATCGGTCGATGATTCGTGAGTAATTCGTGTGTGTGAAATTCAGTTCGTCCAATTAATTATGCCTCGGAGGGAGAATGGGAAGGAAAAAGATTCATGAGTTTCGAGAGATGCTTCTCGAATTGGTCAGTTGTAGGTTTTTTTGCTCAAATTTGTGGGAGCAATGGTCCTCATAAACCGTTAGCACCAGTTCATTTCACTCATAAAGGAGACTAGCCTACCAAGCCTGTTATTCCAAGGACTTCGCTTCAACAGTCAGTCCCTGCCTGGGTTATCCAAATGCCACTCTTTTGTCAATTTTGTGCTGCGGTTATATTTGTTCGAGAAAAACAACACCTACGATGTCAAAATAAAATATATGTTTATCTCTAGACATTGAAATCATACTGGATCTATGTAATGCACGTAACGTTGTGATGTGTTTTGGTTATTAGCACTGCAGAATGAATAGCCATAGGTCTTTGATCAGCTAGTCCAAAATGTTACTAATGTCTAATAGCCATGGCTACATATTTAATGACAACACTCCTAAATGTAAAACACAGATTCATGTAGGCGTACTGTTAAAAGTGTAGCCTATTGGTTGATCTAGCCATGGACCCTGTTTTAATGAATCTCCCAGTATTTGTTTTTACTGGCTACGGTTGAACATGTTTATGCACACGATAAAGTCAACTTCAACTTCTGCTTCCATTGCCATTACAGAAAAGAACCACAGGCACTTCTCTCTCTACCTTATAGGCTTGCCAGTTGGCATGTATCAGTGTGTTATCTAAAACTCAATTATTTCTCCTGCAGGATTCTAGATGCCACAGGATGCACCTTTTCTCCAGACCTTGGGTAGTGCTGTAAAATGGGGCGTACAGTATTTTAAATCCATGGATTTTGTTTTGACTTGTGTTGCACAAATATTGGTAGGCTATTTATCGACTGGGCTGCACTTTAAACGCTAGTTTGTACAGTATTTATTCCATTCAGACCGCAGGGCAGTGCCAAGGTTTCCCAATGCAAACTTACAACTCAATACTCCTTAATGTAATGAGGCAGAGTTGGTACTAAATACTGATAACTTGATACAATTTGTTTGTTTACCTTGCACACTGCTCCGCTGCAAGGCATTCCCCCACAGCTTCAATAACACTCACACTCAGGACCACTTTGAAAGTCAACCTGCTCAAATCTCTTGTTGGGAAGAAGAATGGTTCTAACTAACTGCAGTTCAGAATAAATTCACTGGAAGCCTACATTTTCATTTGACTTAAGCTTTTTTTTATTTTTTGAAGAGATACTTTATATTTTACCAGTCATTAGGCTTCCATTATATCTGAGATCATCAAAGAGATTTCTCTGTGTGCAAAATTCACCAATCAAATGTTGTCATTAGATGTTTGTTCTTTAATAAAAGTGAAGCGAGTACCTTCTTAATCACCTTTAGATAATACCCTGTATTTACCTATGCAGGTCGAGAACCTGATATGATGTAATATCAAAATAATACCATAATGACTATATAGTCAGCTCATTGTGTGAGCTGACAGCTGCTAAATGCCATTAGAAACAGTGCTCAAATGCTCAGATTATCGATGGAAACATGAATTTATACTTACAAGTAATGTTTAACTGAAGTCAACTGTGACAAAATGCGTGACTTGGAAAATGTTGTAGACCTCATGCTTAAATGTATTGACATGGCATATCATACTTAATTGGCAACAAATGTCAGTGAAAGTTGCAAAATGAAATATGGTGGCATTGCTAAGTAAACAGTCAGGCTGCTGAGGAAATTTAGGAGTGCCCATCTAAAGATTAGTGATATAATTCAACTTTTGTTTTATGATTAAACATATTTATAATTTAGTGACACCTCGCTACTTTATATAATGTACTCTGTCATTTTGGTGTTCCCTGATTAAGAAAGGCAATAGCCGACAGATAATTTTGGTCTGAGAAGTTCATGTAAAACAGCACTACAGGTCCAGTGCAACATGTTTGTAAGAGTGGGGTAACGTTAACATTGACTAACTTCGCTGAGATCGACTCGATCTATTATTTACATAATAATAACTATCATCTTTTTTACATCAAGAGGTCTGCGGTGCCTGTGAGAGCAAACCCACAATAACAACAGGTGTATCTCTCAGTTGGACGCATTTGTTGAATGTAGGCCCACCACATCATCAGTAAATACAATCGTTTGATAACAATAGGCCCATGGGATACGTGGTAAATCAATTGTGAATGTATTTAATATATGGCCTGATCATAATACAAATTTGCTTATTGTGTCTCATTGAATTATTATACTTGAGTTACTAATCCCCAATTTCGGTAAAAGCCTGCCCACGCATACTTCCAGATTCAAAATGGTATTTAAATAAATATGTGAGCGTGTGAAAACTGCCTCTGCAGCCTGGCTAGAGGTGTGTGCTCTATCGGATTTGAAGTGAGGGGGAGGGGGGTATGGTGGGGGAATCGATAACTAACCGCACCGTGCAGCCACCGTTCTGCCTGGGATCGATGGCTTGAATGGGGCTGATCTGAATTGGGTGCGGTGCGACTCTCTCCGCTGAGCTGAGGCCGGGCTACTGCAGGCGAGAAACAGTCACTATGTCAACCATGGACTCTTATTCATAATTACTTACTATTAATAGCTGGCTTCTAACAAGTCATTGGGTCAATGTCTGAGGTGGACATACAAGATGCACACCGTCATCAGCTACGACTGACTCATTTTAAATCGTTATTATGGGCTGTTAGTTTTAGTTACCAGAAATAGAGATTATTAAAGCATAACTCTCATCGGCCTCCATGATTTAATTGCAGACATATTATGTTGATATTGTGAAGGTAGGCAGTCTTTTTTTGTGTGATCGTATTTCTGCCAATGTTTTGCATAAAGCCTATTCTATTGTTAAGTTGTTTTAAAGCAACAAGTTTAGCATCATCAAACGATATTGGTCTACAATGAAAAACTGCAATACCCCGTACCAGAGCCTTTATTGAGGATTGTTGTATTACCTTTTGAAATAACATGAAGAATTCGCCTATATGTAAAGACAAATAAAAAAGGCTGAGTAATTGAATTGGCATTATGGATGACTGGCCACAACAGATCACAGATTCGTGAATATGTTTTTTGAGTGACCTTTGTGGCCAGCAATATCACTGTGCAGACAGAAGGCTATTGTCAACATTGTGAGGGGCTCCTGTTAAAATGCATAGCGCAACTGTGATGTTTGTTTCTTTAAGCATAGCCTACTGTTCTTGGGCATGTTCAGAACTGGTTAATTTGCTCTCTGGCACCATAAAACATATGGCCTCTAGTCCTGACTCTATTTACCAAGTGAAACCTTAAGTTTAAAAACTTTTCGTCACACATTTGGTGTTTTTCTTCTTTTCGGTGATTTATGGGACGGCCCAAAAATTATCAGTGAAGCAGCCTGCAAATCGTCTCAAAGGTCGATCTTGATGAATGTAATTCTGACGTTGTCAGCTGAAAAGAAAGTGCAGATGAGTACTTGTATAAAAAAATGTATTCAATCAACGAGGCAGCTCAAATGTCTGGAAATATGGCTAAATATTAGGAAATAAAACCATAATCAAAGTATAATCAAATAATAAATCAAATAATAATGATAAATACTACTAATAATAATAATACATGTAATAACCAAGTCAGAGGAAATGAAATGAATCCAATGTTTTATCCAATAAATAACTAGTTTTATACGAACAAAAGTGCAGCATGTAAAAAGGGTTGGGCTTGAAGTTTGTCATAGTTTCTTTGGGTGCGTGTTGGGTTAATGCAATTGTCCCACACACACACACACACACACACACACACACACACACACACACACACACACACACACACACACACACACAACAAACCACACACACAAAGATTAAATGTGTTGATTTTGATATTGAATCAATAAATGTGATATGAATATGTGATGTAATGATGTATTTGTATATCTTCTTGAAGCTACAACATGTTTAATCTTTAGCCAATAGTGGATATAGGGGGGTCTAAAGATGCCCTCTCAGAATGGGCCTTAGGCCTTTAAACATAGGCCGAAAAATGATGGCCTGGCTGAATGCCTTGGCTGAATAGATATTCAAACTTAAATTAAAATTCTTATGTTAGAAACCACTCCGTGTGTTTAAATAGCATGTAATATAACATTGATTAATTAATTAATTGATTTCACGGTCGTTTTGTTTCTTTTTGTTGATTTGTGTGTGTTTGCCCAACTGGAGTTTCGGGTTGCATCTGTGGGTACGGCGTGGGGGGTGTGTCGTGTGGATGACTGCGGTTTTACTGTGTGATCGACCCTGGTTGCATGTGGTGTATTTGAGCGCATGCAGGCTCGGCTCTCAGGGTAGGATTAACTGTCTATTCAATAATATTTCTGTAATGTAAAATATTTTTTAAATTCCAAATGATTGTAAGTTTTTCAGTTTTCAATGTAAGAGTCAGGCTGGGATGCTCTTCGGAATTACTTGTCTTCTATTCAACTGTGAGTTAAATGAAAGTTTCAGTGTTGGAAATATTTAGCTGATGTGAAATAAAGAGTGGTAAAATCCGAGATAGTCTCCAATCCTTTTTTTGGAACTATTACCACTGTAAAATGGTAGGCAAACGGTGTGTTATTGTGTGCAAATAATCACATGCAACATGTGAAATTTGTGGCCCAACTTTAAGAGGCCCTCGACTACTTATTTATCTATTTGATGTCACCTTTAAAAACCATGATCCTCTTTTGACAATAATCTATGAAGCCAATGCTGGCATGCAGGAGATTGTTGGCACCGCGGTGCCCGAACACGTTTTATGTTATTATGGGCCTATAATGAGACCCGTTTCTGAGGTCATTTTAGTCACAGTTTAAAAAACGTTTTTAACTGCCTTAGAATGTGTTTAGACTTATAGTCTACAACCGAACCTGCACGCAAGCATGGTTGTGTTTATCAGAATCACGAACTACGATTATGAATTCAGTGTATGCCTATGGATGAGGCTGTTGTCATTGCATGTTGCCATTCAATTATCACTGCCAGCTAATTAGTTGACTATTGGCTAATGCTACTATTAGCCTATTCGTTCAAGGCCTAAATGGGGCTGTGTGCCTTTTCTCTCTTTAAGAATTGGGTGGACAATGTGTACTTTGTTCTTCGAACGTTGCATTATTTGCCTTAGATCGGGCATTAAACAAGCCGTTATCGGACATTGAATAAGCGATGACCTGTCGGGACGTCAGATAAGCGGGCCACTTCTAACCGGAGAGACAGTCGGCATTTCAACACCACTGCTCAGAGATTTACAACCGGTTACGCAGGGCGCACGGGAAGTGCTGTATTGCAGGGTTTCCCAAACTCGGTCCTAGTGTTTTGTTTGTATTTTTTTGCCCTAGCACTACAACAGCTGATTCAAAATAACCAAGGCTTGATGATGTGTGTGTGTGTGTGTGTGTGTGTGTGTGCGTGCGTGTGTGTGGAGGAGGGGGGGGGGGGCAGTTAGGCTTCAAACAACCAAGTAACGCTTATAAGTTGGCTAGGGATAATGTGGTCTCGTATACTCTGATTCCACGCCACCAAAATATTTATGGAAATCGACCCAATACAAGATGCCTTTGTTTTTACGGTGCCAAATATGACAATATAAGCTTAGGCTTATTGACATTGATTTTGCATTTCATGTGTCTAATAATACATATAATGTAAACAAAATCATTCTTATATTATCTGGCAGGGAAATGTTGCTGTGATTTTACAACAATGATCCTATAGGATGGCTTCAGAAAATGGCTTCCTTTACTGTTTGATATTTGAAATCAGTGACGCAATGCCATTTAACCCTTTGATGCTAACCTCATGCGCACAGTTCATTCTCCTAGCAATTTGATTTAAAGGTCATTCTCTCCTATTGATCCGGTTTGGAGAGTGGGCGACAGAAAGCGTAGGAATTGATCATCTAAAATAGAATAGACGGTATTCTAGACTGTAAGCCTATTGATGCAAACGGGTTAGAACTATGTGCTGCATTTATAATTACAATGCCCCCGTGTGTATTATCTCTCTTTTGTGTGTGCATATGTGATGAAAATATGGAAAAGAGACAGTGAGGTTCTGAGGTTATACTAAAGGCTACTACTGTACAGTGTGAGTGGAGCGACTGCCCACATTGGCTTGTGTAAGTGACGGAACAGTCTTCTGTTATTGATCCCTTTACCTAATGGAGACATTGTCATTTTCACCGTAGGTCTGTCTGGCCAAAGGCCTATTGGTTATACTGTGTTGACGGGACGAAATTAGGCTAATGTAACTTTAGGCTACTCCCTTATCTACAGCATAGGTTAACTGCTTTCGCAATTTTAGAGAAATATCAACATAACATAGCGGAATAGTTTTTACAGCATATGCTGTAGCTGCATCGTGCCAATGAAAGCATGCGTGTATATATTCATTCCGTTGTATGTTGTGAAGGGTGAGCTGTTAATGGGGGAAATGGTATTGCACAGGGAGAGGAGGGGGAAGGGGGGAGTATGCCTGCATGTCACTGCTCCAGCGATGGAAAGGAGAGACCCGGGAATGGAAATCGATACAGAATCAGATCGGACTTAACATTGTATGGTGCACTCTATATCCTGATCACATACGCACATGCAGGCACGCTACACTGTAAAAAATTGGAAGATGTATGTGAGTGCTCAATTCGTCTCCTCGAAGGCAGAAAAACACAGAACATATCATTATTCGTCATCTGGCTGCCTTGACAAACATTTGGAATGGATTTGAAGAATGTGAATATAGCTTTTCATTATTGTACGGGGAGAAAATGGCTGCGTACTGGCCATTGTCCACAACAGCCACAGGATTTCACTGTGTGTGGTGTGTACGCGAGCGCGCGTGTGTGAATCCCAGTATTTACAACACACATTGCTGTGCTTAACGAAGAGCGTCTGTGAAACCGCAGCTGCATGATTTTCTCCCGTTGTCTTCCCCATGCTTATCAATTATTAAAGTCCGCATCGATCATTTCGCAGGCCTGCATCAACACGTCTCTTTATGAAAAAGCCTGTTTTCGATTATCCTAAATCAATCACTTCTAAAGGTTCTATGCAATCAAAAAGAGGAACCGGATTTCCTGGGAAGATTATTAACAACAATCTGGCTTCACAGCGTTTGATTAATTTTATGCTCAGTCTCTTTGTTGAAACCTTTAGTTTTGTTGTGCACCATATGAACATGTGTATTTTGGAGGCGAATATCCCGGGAAAGCGTTTTCCAGATTTGATTGAATATGGACCTTATTCTTTGGACTTTGTGTCTTAACAGAGCCTACAACAAGATGGTGAGACGGATCTGATTGTGAAATTGTGTAATATTATTGATCACGTGTTGACTGGTGTTGGGTAAAGGATTTATGCTAGACGCAGGCTAGCCTATGAACAATATATATATATATATATATATATATATATGTATATATATATTATTTATTTAATTTGACTCATCTGGCACACTAGCCTACCTCCATAGCATATCTCAACCATGTTGTACAGCCCCTTATTAAAGCCATAATACATGGCCTCAAACACAGGCCAACAGCGCCATTCATATAAAGATTTCAGCACCAAAGACAGCGGTGATCCCAATTGAAAATGGTTTTGTTAGGTGGGGGTAAACATTTATGTAGCCTGCACTTGGGAGGTGGATAGAAATGCTAGTGCTGTGTGGAGCAGGCTGGGTTGGTCGTTGCTTAGGTACAGTGATGACATTTGGATTATGTCCCAGACAGGCAGCGTTATGTCGGGAATATGGAGTCTGCATACATGTGGCTTACTTGTGCATATAAACTGTTGGATGATAGATTAATAAAAGACTCCTTTCACTTATATTAGTTTATCATGAATATCCTAGCAATCCCCCCAAAATCTTGCTCCATAGTAATAGTATGGGGACAGCAGACAGGTTGACCGCCAATGATATGATTGGCATGTAGACTAGGCCTAGTCTGTGATGAAGTTTGTTATTGAGTTTTTTCTCTCCCTATCCATGATTTGCGTGTATTTTCATTGAATAGCCTATTACTAGAACAGAGCATAAACTCAAAATCGACATTTTACAAACGATAAAATGTTGATATCCCCCCTTTATATGTTTGGATAAATGAGATTGATTCTCTTGCGTAATATTTCATTGCGTCGTACTTTCCACATGGGAGGTTTGGCAGGATCGTAGTTGTCTCTCTGTTGTCTTCCTCATGGCTCCCGAGTGATTCTGGAACAATGCGTTGGTGGATACATGTTTACACAGATCCAAGCTGATTATGTAACCCAAATGGCGTTTTGAGGGCAGGTTTTCCATCCAGTCTACATGTAACATGATTACAACAGAGAGAAAGAAAAATGTGTGGAATGGGGGCTTTTCCCAGTCTCTCATCCCCTTTCCCAGCTCCTGCCTAAATCTCCCAGCCATCCCCCAACGCTCTGGGAGAGTCCAATGGGAGAGAGTGCTGAGGCGGAATAATTGATAGATGCACTGGCTATCCTTATCGATCACTGCTTTATTGACCCGACCAAATACATTGAGATGGAGTGTGGAATTCAACACAGCTGCAAAGACGAATTGTTTTCATCGTTTATGCAATCTATGCATTTCAGCCCTCACTTTGCCGTGTCTTTTTCAACACAATCAAAGGTGTTGTCTACTCCATAGCTACAGTATGTATATGTGCGCTTCCTTGTTTAATTGGCTTCAACATTCGAACAGCTGCAGGCTGTGAGCTTTTTGGAGATAATGATTTGTCCTAAAAGGCACTAGTTGACCTAAATTGTAGGCCATATCAGGTTTGTATCTTCTCTGAGATTCACCTTGCCCTCCTCACGCGGACAATACTACACATCATTCCAATTATGAACCATGCGTTTTAGGGTATGCGCTTAAAGGGCACGCAGCCTATCTTTGTCATGACAGAACCCCCCCTCAATTGACTACATCGTATTTTTAATTTTATGGGGAGGATTGTCATGTGAGTGTGCAGCCACTGGCGTTTTCACATTAGCTAAGCAAGGCAACGGCATTGATTTGTGTGACTGTGATGAATTTGGAATAGTAATTTGAATGTATTGATTGATGTGGCCGACCGAGTAGGCCTATCGCCAGCATCCCTTTTAGAATCACAACCACCAACTCCCACTACGCATGCGCACAGTGCATAATGGTGAATTTAAATGCAATAAGTAAAATGTAGCACCCACCATTTCCATACCACAGTCATTTGTCATTTTGCCCAACTCCATGTTGCTAGAGAGCAACTGACAACAGAACAAGGTAGCTCACAGGACAACAGACAGCACGTCAAGGCCAGGTGACACCCTCCTGGAACAGCGTTCGCTCTCAAAGAGTGCAGCTATTAAACAATCATAGCCATAATTATGACCATAATAACAATAACCATAACAATTACGATAATATCTCTACTATAATGATTGATACTTGTTAATAATGTATGATACTTGCACTATACCGATTAAAATAGCCTATTGAAGTATGAAGAATGTCTATGTAGCCTATATCATCCTCAAATATCCGAAGTCAACCTTAATGCGTTCAGGCAAATACCCATGGGGGAACAAATGGAGCATAGGTGAATCAATTCTAAAAATAATGCATACGAACGGACATGCATGCTGCACATATACACCCTATGCATGCAGAAACACAAGTATGGAAAGTTCTGTGCCATAGTTCTAGTATAGTGCATGCAGTTCACAATCAACCATGTCTCAGAGCATTTCGTATTATTCTGTATGTAAATCCGAAACACTCCATTTAGTATGATATGTTACGTTTTGCATGGTATGTATTAGTTTGTGGATGTCCATCAACCATTTAGTATGATATGTTACAAATTACAATTCATATTATATGTTACGAATTTGCTAAACGTGTTATATGTTACGAATTTGTAAAACGTGCAATATGTTACGAATTTGAAAAATGTATGAATTTTCTAAACATGTGATATGTTATGAATTCTAGCTAGGTGGCTAACGTTAGCTAGGTACCAACTGTTAGCTAGGCTAGGGGTTAGGGATAAGGTTAGGGTTAAGTTTAGGAGTTAAGTTAAAGAGTTAACGTTAGGGTTAGGGGCAGGGTTAGCTAAAAGGGTTAAGGTTAGGGGAAGGGTTAGCTAACATGCTAAGTAGTTGCAAAAGTAGCTAAAAAGTAGTAAGTAGTTGAAAAGTGGCTAATTAGCTAAAGTTGTCTGTAATAAGATCCAGACTTGCAACCTATGAGTTGCTAGAAGTTTGCGTTATGAGCCTACCCGTTCACCAGACCAATCACGCTACTTTGTTTCTGCCTTATGTAAACATCTTCCTTATGTAATCATGTAACAAATCATACTAAATGGAGTGTCACGGATTTATGTACAAAATAAAACGAAATGCTCTGAGACTAGGTTGCGACTATATAAAAACCCCACTGCCCAATTAGGTTTAATTAGGTTTAGCAATGGCACTTAAAGAGACAATTGTGGAGTGTTTAAATCTTTATATACCAAAATGCCGCTAAATGTGCAAAGTAACCATTTATATTCCATGAAGTGCTTTTCAATAGGGCATTGACTGGAACTAAAATATGCCACTATATCTGCTTAATTGAACTGTCCACTGAAATACGACACACAGAAGTACTGATTGACGTTTTGAAGCGCATGCATGTCCTAACGGAGTGCTTTGCAGAAACATCAAAGTGGCGCTCACTTCCAACTCTTCTGATTCTATAGCTTTCCACCCTTAATTAATCCTCTTTAATTAGCTCCTAAGCTTTATAGCTTGTAAAATAACACTATTCACAGTTTTCACGGTAGAGGCTTGGAGTACAATACTGGGCAATGTTTCAAACTGTTCAAACTGTTATCTCTCACTGGCAAAGTGGGTGGATAAATGATCCAATGAACGAATAAATAAATATGAATAAATTGTTGCAACTTTTGAATTCAAAGTGAAATATAAAAGTAATGGATAAATAGACAAGTTCAATCGCAGGCCTATTTCAAATTATTTATATGAACATCCCCTCTCAAAAATATCTGTCTCGAAGTTGAGTGATTAGCAATATGTGACAGTTACATGGTATATGTCTGTTGAATTTCCAAAATGAAGTATGATTATTTTGTGGTTTTTAATTGTTATTAAATTAATTTCCTTATGCTTTTTTGCCTTGCCATCCTTAAGCAGGCTAGTGTAGGCCTTAATCGTTTGTAATTCTATATACTAGGATTGAATAGACCTTTGTAAAAACAAACGTTTGACTATAGGCCTATGTATGTTTATTGCCAGCATAGACTACAACACAATGTTCAACCTGGGTTGTAGTGTTTTTGTCCGGTGTAGCTCAGTTGGTAGAGCAAGGCGCATGCCATGCCAGGTTTGTGGGTTTGATTCCCACGGGGGACCCACTACTGTAAGTCGCTTTGGATAAAAGCGTCTGCTAAATATAATTGTTGGTATGTTGTAGATTCAAGAAAAGTCCCCTTTGACCACAAATCATTCTTAAATTAGGCCTATTTCACCTCCACTCCGTTCTTATTTTACTTTTATTTACACATAATTACACTAGTTCACCATAAACTCGCTATTCGACCTGTATGACTTTATAATTGATTTTTAAATACTTGAGAAATAAAGTATAGCCTAAACAGAATGTAAAAAAAAAAATCAGAGACAGAGGCATCTGTTTCTTGAGCTGTCTTTCAGATCCAAATGGATCATTTATTAGTGGCTACTTTAAAAAGGGACGCCGGGACCCGAAGTATCGATTCGCGGGAGGTCACGCTCCCCTGACTCTCTGCTCCGCTGCTAGGCACCTCAGACGCGCCTTGTTTACGCCTCCCGGAGTCGACAGGGGAAGGGAAGGCCCACGAGAATTCCAGGTCCATTTGAACACATAAATATAATTAGCGCGAGGCTTGTGGAACGACTCCACACCAGAAGAAGAGTGAATATGTGAAACTTGACAAAGGGTCATCAATCCAAATGATACAGTTACAGAGATGCACAATCAATTTGATTCAAGCCATTCCCTGTTTGATTTCATTTTGTCTGTGGTCGAAACACCTCGTGAGTTTGTGTGTGTGTGTGTGTGTATGTGGTCCCCATTACGCCCGTGCGTAAAATTGATTACAACTATAGGCCTACTATAACGTTGCCAGCAAATTAGCGCATGACTATTCAAAAACTTGAAACAAGTTGATTTATCTTTTTCAGGTTTAAACCTAATTAGGATATCACCAGCAGAGTAGACTACCACAGCACAGCCTAGCTTGTTTACTCTTTCTACTTTATTATCTGAGCATGAAGCAGTCAATCCAATCTGGATTTACTTATCTTTTCTAACAACCAATTCAACATGATTATTTAACAACCATCGTTAACTCCTCCAAGAATCCACACTAACTTGTTTAAGTGATAATCTGTTTGAGTAGCAATTGATAGTCTCGCTACATTGACTTCTAATTGATCCCTTCACATTAGCCCCATTTCTCCTCACTCACCTGCTAGTCTGAGCGCCGACATTCTCTGGAACTCGGGTTCCTGCAGCCACTTCCACATCCTCCGGAAGGTTTCACGGCCAGACTTGAGTTTAGTCCAGGGTTTAGGGTTCCTCAGCAGGTCAGACAGGGTTCCCTGGGACCGACACAAGATCCGCTGTGCGAAGATGGCCTGGGGAATGCTGTAGCGCTTGAGCTCCGCCGTTATTCGCTGTGCCACCTCCTTGGTGTTTATTTCTTCCACCTGCCCCGAACCACCTCCCTGCCCGCCCCCCGCCGTCTGCCTCTCCCGATCAGAGAGCATGGACCCGTTAGCCTGAGAGTGCGGATGGCTGTGATGGGGCATAACGTTCAGGGATGACATGATCCCGGGCCCGTGCCCCCCCAATCCCCGGCTCAGGTGGTCCTCGCTCCGGGACAGCATCGCTGCGTGAGACTCGAAGCCTCCGGACGAGAGCATTTTGTCGTTGGAGAGGTGGGCGCCAGGACCATAAGCGCAAAGAGTCTGCTGAGAGTTGTGCAAAGACCCGAGGCCGTTGGAGAGAGGGGACAGCGACTGGCACATGCCGGACATGTCTTTAGGGTAGTGGCCATAGAGATTGCCCATCGAGGCAAGGCTCCTGTCGTCCCGCATCAGGGTGAAACTGCCACTGACGTTGCCGGCGCCGAGTCGCTGGTGCGCCGGGTGGTGGTGGGCGTGCGGGTGGGGATGGTGGTGAAATTTATCCGAGACGGTGGATATGGGAGGCAGGTGCTGCAGCGGCGTCAGCGTAGTGTAAGTGCTACTCATGGTCATCCCGGAGTCGCAGGACATGGTCATTGCGGGGTGCAAGGGACCGGACAATGCATGGTCTGTGCGATACTCCCCAGATCCATCTAATATTGAGGCCATACTGGACACCATGGCTGAACGTCCGTGTGACACCAAGTTCCGATGCGACGCCAAGGACTGCCGTGCGTGGTGCGGAGAGTTCATTAAGTCACCCGTTTGATGAGAGTGAGATACGCCGTGCAGATTTCCAATGTTTTCCATTGTAAGTTCCATCGTTGAAATAATCTTTATTTCCACCTCTCTCTCTCCTCTCTCGCGCGCTCCCTCTCCACCGTCTCACACACTCCTTTCCAATAAATTGTGAACGATTTCAAAGCCAATCCATTGATTGTACTAGCCTCTCTTCAGTCAATACAGCATGATTTAAAGCGATCAGTTGCCCGCGACAGAGCTGTGCCACAAACCGCTGCTCACGCTTCTGATAGGTGTCTGTCCTTGCTTGTAGCCTATTTTATTCGCTGTAGAGCACCACCACTATAGAAAGCGAAGGCTGTGATTCCAGCGTCTATGATGACGTGCCCGCGCGTATGTTAAGACGTGACTGTGCCTGTGTATGTGTGCGCCCACTGTTCCAGCGTTAGCACTCAGTCTGAGGCTATCTGACGTCACCAGCTCTCTGTCAGACAGATGTTTGCTCATGTTGTAAACTGAACCTCGAATTTCTCAAAAAGATTACATGAGACATTTAAAGAGATACGAGACAGACACGTATCTTGAGCAAAACTGCAAGTCATCGCCATGCAACATTTACCTTGAGATATTGGGGAGTCCTGCCTGGATAAGAAACTTGCGCCTTTGGTTTTTCCTGATAAAGCCGCTTAACTTGGCGCCAGGACATGTGATTTCTTAATGGTTAAATATTAATTGACATGCTTAACATCATGCTAATGCCATAAATAAAACGCTCTGTTATTTTAAACAATTTATTAAAATGCACTCACTTAAAGATACAGGCTATGGTATACACCTTGGAGTTTCAGTCAGGAGAGGACGCACACATAGTTTATTTCCGGATAAGATATGCTGATTGATTTTCAGAATGCAATTTAGGAAAATGTCATAGAAAAATGCTATGCATTTTATTGTGTGAAAGACATATGATAAGCCTATTTGCTTCTGTTTTTAGGTCTACATCACGAGGCCCAATGTCTATGCACTATATTACTTTTTCCTATTTTCACTGATCGTATCTTTTTTTTCAAGGGTCAAGAAGGAAAACGGCTAATTCTAGGCTAGTCACTGTGTGCTATATGTATACAGTGCCTCCTTTGGGTATATCATATAATGTACAGCAAATAGGGTAGACCTGTTCGCATGAACGAATAAATCCAAATGGTTTAGGAAAAAGCAAACTATATTTTAATTTGTCTTAAAATGTACCCAATATTTGAGCCAACTATAAAAGCCATTAATGTATTGGCTATATGTGTTTCTGCTGTATGCGCTGTGAATGCAGTTGATGGACGTTAAAGGCATAGGCTATACGGGGCCTCACCTATATTCTCCTTTTCAGTCTAATTTTCCTTCACAATTTCCCAACTTCTGACTTGTTATGACCCGTGTTAAAACTCGCTGCCTGCTGACGTCAATCCAGGTCAGCAATCCTAATTCATCAGTGTCAATGGATGTATAGATCAGTGGGCGATTCATCGATACTGCAGCAGTAAAATATACAGAAGCCATAGGTGCTTCATTTGATCACGAGAAACCTCAGATATATGGGGTTGTGGAAAAAGCTTTTTGGGTAGGTCCAAACCATGCGGAGATTTAACTCGTAGTTGCATTTCAGTTTGGAATTTAGCCTGTCAGGTGGTTACCTCAAAATATGTACAATCATTTATTATGTGGCCTATTTGTATTGTTTTTATTAGCCTGGTTTGTACAGTATGTATTAAAGAGCATCAGTTTCAAAATACTATTTTGCATACGTAAAATGTGTGTGGAGTCTATTCTACTTGTATATATATATATATGCCTTTCATGTACAAACCTGTATAGGCTTATATTTATAATATGTTAAGTAATATAGTATTGGACCTATTTTACATTGTATTTGCACCACAAAACGAAGGCCCAGTAGCTTATCTAACTAAGTTAATGTTGCAATCAAGACATGGGTCTGTCCTAGGTCTTCAATAGCCCATAACCGAGGAAACCATCGATGACAGCATTATTATCTCTCTGCACACACACCACGTGAAAATACGTGTAATAGGCTTTATGACATGAAAGCATGTGGGTTAAAACACGGAAAATCGCCATAAAATTAAGAGTTCCGTTTATGTGACCCGCAATGTCTTGGGACAAGCCTATGTTTGTTGATCGCTTCTTGCTACTTACTGTTCCAATTCCAATTTCCATTTTAATTAGATTTAAAAGCAGCAGAAAGTGCCCACTTGGAATATGGTCCTCATTTCAGATGTACATTTAGTCATTTTGCAGACGCTCTTATCCAGTGTGACTTACCGGAGATATTAGGGTTAATTGTCTCGCTCAAGGGCACATCGACAGATTTTTCACATAGTCGGCTTGAGGATTCGAGCCAACGACTTTTAGGTTACTGGTCCAAAGCTCTTACGCTCTTATTAAGCCTATGCTCATTGAGTGAATAAGGATGTGATATATTTGCATACACTACAGAATTTACTCAGAATTGATTTTGTGACAACTTAATTAAGGCTAAGTCTACCCAAGTTAGGCTGCATTCCAATTGTGAAAAGGTGCTATGTAGGCCTAGGTATCTAACCCCATTTTATGGGTCCCCTGATTGTAAAATGGTGCCTTGTTGTTAGCCAATGGAGGATGGTACTGGTGGCATCAGGGAAACAACAGTGTCCGCCCGGGTTAATGCCCCTCTATTGATCCCGGAGACCACTGCTATCCAAAATGAATTACTCTACCCAGCAGCGAATCTGTCATCTCCGCGCAGCGAACCTATTGGTCAGCTCTGTGATGGATGTTAACTTTCATCCTTCTTCGCTGCTAATTCACACGGGTTTACCACACAGAAAAAGGGCTGTTAAAAGTTTGTATAGTGCCACTTTGTGAACGGTGCAGAAGGTTGCATACAGCAGAAGGTTCCTTGGTAGGCTATAGTCCTACCTGTTACCGACATAACACTAGCCCTTTATTTGTTTGTTATAACGTCTCGTTTCAAATCGATGTTAAACTTTGTTGTTGTTGTAGTTTGACTTTCAAAAACTGTTGGAAACACGGTGCACTGGGCCATCAATAGTAGCTTATTGAGCGTTGTAATATAATCGAATGATCTACTGGACACACACACACACACATTCTTAAAAATAAATATATTAGCCTAGAGCTGTTTTTTTATTTGAATTTCACTGTAGGCCTACTGTTTTCGAATGTCCAAATAAGCGTATCCTGTGATGAACAGGCCAACAATATAAAATATTAACGTTGTCGATATCTGCGGTGTAAGAGGGGCGATGCCGCTGAGGCTCAGATATTTATTTCACGTTTTTAACAGCGGGTGGGTCGACGGATTCAGCACCATCGACTTTACTCAGCCACCCTGGTGCTGCTACCGCCTACTTACTCCGAAGCATCGGGTCACCAAAATAACAGGGAGATGCAGTCTGGTAGGAAACATTAAAGTGAGATATGCACGGTGCCTTACCAAGCTTTTCACACCTTAACTAATCACTTTTTTTGTAGCACCTGTTGTTAATAAGTAGAATAGCAGCAGCAACAAACGCGTTTCTTTATCAATAATTATATTAACTTATTGTCTGGCTCTCTGGTAAACCACAAATCTGAGAAATCTGAGAAATCTGAGTCTACATTAGTTTTTTTTGTAGGCCTAAACATCATTTTTATTTTACTTATTTAAACTTTGCGCTGATGTTAATATCAACCACTTTATGTGAATGATTAATATTATTATATTTATTATTATTATTATGCCTATTTAGGTCTAGGGATTATTGATTTCTCTATTCACAAACGACATAGTGCTTCTATAAACTTTTTATTTTTAATAACAATGTTAGAGTAATTCGTTTCAAAGTTTTCTTTCAATGTTGTTGGGAGACATGGTTGAATATTGGAATATAGTTTTTTTATACACAAATCAATAGTACGAAAGTTCATCTTGAGTAAGGTTTTTGGAAGTCATCGAAGAGATATGCATGTAGTGTGAACATGTTATTCTGGCAGTATGTATTACCAAAAATTACAGACCACATAAGCTGCTTGTCGTCTCACAGCGTGAACCAATGAAAGTGAATTCGTACCAAGCAAAGTGAAGCCCTTACACAAGCTATATTTTTCAAGTCTTTAAAGAGATCACTCGACAGAGACAGAATAATCTTTTCATGGTTTCTTGAATGACTCCGTCGCTGATGCATCGCGGTTAATGTATTCTAAAGTATATTTACTTGAATCTGGCTATTGGCAAAAGTTAAGTACCCGTGTTTAGTAATGTCGCATTCATCAGAGGCCTCTGAGCCAGTCAGCGGGATGGAGCACTCTGCAATGCCTTAGAGCCCCAGATGCTGGATGGTCTTGGGTGTGAGAAACTCGGAAACTCGCTTGTTTGACGAGCTCTACTTTAAGTAAGTCCGTGTGTGTCTATATGAAACGTGTGTGTGTGTGTATGTGTGTGTGTGTGTTTGTCAGACTATCACCACCTCCACTATGTTTCCTATTTCTCATATGCATTACAATGATCTCGTAGGCTCATATGCTTAGCATTTAGCTTTCAGTTTCCTTATTAAAAACGTCTTAACCAGCTCTATAGTAGTTTATTGAAGTTGGCTACAAACGTATTATTTCAAACTACCAGTAGCTTTCTCTTGCATGTCTGTATTGTGTCGGAATGTCCTCATATCTCCACGAGCGACAGCTGAAACACATTGACAACTGCTTCCTCACATACCTCTCTCTCTGTTTTATGTCATTCTGTTCATTTCACACAAGTCTACTGGACACAGAGGCCTGTACCAACGCTGATGTAGGGACATTCAAGTAATGCATAGTCCTGCATATAAGCTTTATAACATTGTGACGCTAAAGTCTTTTTAAAAAGTAATGCTGTTTTTTTTAAACATTTGACTTAAAGGAACATATCTTGAACATATCTCGGTTTGAAACACTTCTATGACTGCATAATAGTTGATTTTGTAAATGTGTGAAAGATCTACGTGCTCTCATCGAATCTCCGTTTTTGTAAAGCGTTTGCCTGCAGTTTGTTATAAGATATTACTGTGTTGCCATGTATTATTATTTAGGGACGTTTGCATTTGAAAGCATCCTGCGCATAGAGGACTTGCAGTGATCAATAGCACTGGTGCCATATCGATCTATCCGCATTCTGATCGATTGACAGGGCCTAGAATGCATAGGGACACTATTGCAGGTTTACTCGAATTAATATACACAACTTGGTTTTTACATATATGCACAATTTATTTCTATGATGTAGCCTAACATGTATAATGTAATGTGGGGTAGTAAAAGTTTTCGGCTGCCCCAAAAACAACTAGAGTAGTCATCATCCTTTATGGCTGTGAATCTATCGATAATCAATATATTTAGCCATGCCAGGGATGTTTATTGGCATCGTATTAAACATTCACTGTGTGGTAGACTATAATATTGTCAAATAAAATACAACCTGAAATGAAACATTTTCATTATGCAACAATGTTTTTTGCGTTCCTTTCTTAATTCGTATTTAATGGCAAATGATCTAAATACGAATAATATAAACAATCTAGTTCATTTGATAATAACAAAAATAGCACTTTATAACAGTGTAATAATCCATGTGTAGCATTTTCCCTTTGCTATAGTTTGTCAAACATTGCAATTTACAAGGGAGTCGTTTATTATATAATATAGATAATACATAAGCATACATACTATTAAGCGTATAGAAATACATATATCGATGACATTAGCTAAAACTGAATCCTTTTAAATCATCAATGTTTGTGAATCTGATCGTTGATTTCATTCGAGTTTGTGAAGTGCATGTACGAAAGGGCTAGACCTATGAAATGAACATGCTGTTATTCTCCAAATAGAGGTGTCATATCCTGATGGTGTCTTACTATTGAATGTTACTGTTTACTACTGACTGTTTACTATAATCACTGATGATCTATCGAACCAATGTTCAGTCACTTATCGACACTTCAGACATATTCTGTTTCAGCGATGTAAGCCATTTAGAAAAATATGGCATGTTTGACTATTTTGGCACTTATGCTATGCATATGAGTTTAAGATTGAGCCACTGAAAATCAAACATGCATTTTTGAATGCACTCACAACAATCTGTGCTATGCTTATAAGGCTACATGCAGGCCAACACATGCATGTCTGACTATACTTTTTAAAATATATTATTTTATACAAACAAAACTTATTTGTATATATATATATATATATATATATATATATATATATATATATATATATACAAATAAGTTTTGTTTGTATAAAATAATATATTTTAAAAAGTTATATATAATTGTTTACAGACAGATTATTTCACTTATAATTCACTGTATCACAATTCCAGTGCGTCAGAAGTTTACATACACTAAGTTGACTGTGGCTTTAAACAGCTTGGGAAATTCCAGAAAATTATGTCACGACTTTAGAAGCTTCTGATAGACTAATTGACATATTTTGAGTCAATTGGAGGTGTACCTGTGGATGTATTTCAAGGCCAACCTTCAAACTCAGTGCCTCTTTGCTTGACATTATGAGAAAATCAAAATAAATCAGCGAAGACCTCAGAAAAATATTGTAGACCTCCACAAGTCTGGTTCATCCTTGGGAGCAATTTCCAAACGCCTGAAGGTACCACGTTCATCTGTACAAACAATAGTACGCAAGTATAAACACCATGGGACCACGCAGCTGTCATACCGCTCAGGAAGGAGATGCGTTCTGTCTCCTAGAGATGAATGTACTTTGGTGCGAAAGTGTAGATCAATCCCAGAACAACAGCAAAGGACCTTGTGAAGATGCTGGAGGAAACAGGTACAAAAGTATCTATATGCACAGTAAAACAAGTCCTATGTCGACATAACCTGAAATGGCGCTCAGCAAGGAAGAAGCCACTGCTCCAAAACCGCCATAAAATAGCCAGACTACGCTTTGCAACTGCACGTGGGGCAAAAGATTGTACTTTTTGGAGAAATGTCCTCTGTTCTGATGAAACTGTTTGGCCATAATGACCATCGTTATGTTTGGAGGAAAAAGGGGGAGGCTTAAAAGCCGAAGAACACCATCCCACGGGGGTGGCAGAATCATGTTTTGGAGGTGCTTTGCTGCTGGAGGGACCGGTGCACTTCACAAAATAGATGGCTTCATGAGGGAGGAAAATTATGTGGATATATTGAAGCAACATCTCAAGACATCAGTCAGGAAGTTAAAGCTTGGTCGCAAATGGGTCATCCAAATGGACAATGACACCCACCAAGCATACTTCCAAAGTTGTGGCAAAATGGCTTAAGGACAGCAAAGTCACGGTATTGGAGTGGCCATCACAAAGCCCTGACCTCAATCCTATAGAACATTTGTGGGCAGAACTGAAAAAGCTTGTGTTCGCAAGGAGTTCTACAAACCTGACTCATTGACTTATTGTGGGAAGCTCATTGACTCATTGACTTATTGTGGGAAGCTTGTACAAGGCTACCCAAAACGTTTGACCCAAGTTAAACCATTTAAAGGAAATGCTACCAAATACGAATTGAGTGTATGTAAACTTCTGACCCACTGGGAATGTGATGAAAGAAATAAAATCTGAAATAAATCATTCTCTCTACTATTATTCTGACATTTCACATTCTATTTCACGACTTCTGCCGAAGTCGGCCCTTCTCCTTGTTCGGGTGGTGTTCGGCGGTCGACGACACCGGCATTCTAGTCACTACCGATCCATTTTTCTGTTTTGTTTTGTTTTGTCTGATTACACACACACGTGTTTTACATTCCCTCATTACCTTCCCTATTTAACCATCTGACATACATTTCTGTTCTGTCCGTGATTGTTCATGTCGTTAGTGGTTGTGTTTGTGTTAGAGTTGTGTTGTATGTTCCTATTTGGAATTTTGCTTTATTCTTTGAGTAAACTCAGTTGGAATACTCTATACCTGTGTCCTGCGCCTGACTCCGCTTTCACTCTGCACCCAATCGCTGACATTCTTAAAATAAAGTGGTGATCCTATGTGACCTAAGACAGGTCATTTACGAGGATTAAATGTCAGGAATTGTGAAAAAATGAGTTTAAATGTATTTGGCTAAGGTGTATGTAAACCTCCGACTTCAAATATATATATATATATACACAGTACCAGTCAAATTCTTGGACACACCTACTCATTGAAGGGGTTTTCTTTATTTTTCTATTTTCTACATTGTAAAATAACAGTGAAGACATGCAAACAATGAAATAATACATATGGAATCATGTAACCAAAAAAAGTGTAAAATAAATAAAAATATTTTTTATATTTGATATTCTTCAAAGTAGCCACCCTTTGCCTTGATGACAGCCTTGCACACTCTTGGCATTCTCTCAACCAGATTCATGAGGAATGCTTTTCCAACAGTCTTGAAGGAGTTCCCACATATGCTGAACACTCGTTGGCTGCTGCTTTTCCTTCACTCTGCGGTCCAACTCATCCAAAACCATCTCAATTGGCTTGAGGTTGGGTGACTGTGGAGTCCAGGTCATCTGATACAGCAGTCCACCACTGTCCTTCTTGGCAAATAGCCCATAAACAGCCTGGAGGTGTGTTGGGTCATTGTCCTGTTGAAAAACAAGTGATAGTCCCACTAAGCGCAAACCAGATGGCATGGTATATCGCTGCAGAATTCTGTGGTAGCCATGCTGGTTAAGTGTGCCTTGAATTCTAAATAAATCACTTAGAATGTCACCAGCAAAGCACCCCTACACCATCACACCTCCTCCTCCATGCTTCACGGTGGGAACTACACACACGCGGACATCGATTTCCACCGGCCTAATGTCCATTGCTTGTGTTTCTTGGCCCAAGCAAGTCTCTTATTATTGGTGTCCGTATGTAGTGATCTCTTTTATATCAATTCAACCATGAAGTCCTGGTTCACGCAGTCTCCTCTGAACAGTTGATGTTGAGATGTGTCTGTTACTTGAACTCTGGTAAGCATTTATTTGGGCTGCAATTTCTGA
This sequence comes from Oncorhynchus kisutch, assembly GCF_002021735.2. Classification (NCBI taxonomy): domain Eukaryota; kingdom Metazoa; phylum Chordata; class Actinopteri; order Salmoniformes; family Salmonidae; genus Oncorhynchus; species Oncorhynchus kisutch. The sequence goes on along the minus strand of NC_034183.2, from coordinate 18,580,487 downwards.
GGCTGGTAACTCTAAAGAACTTATCCTCTGCAGCAGAGGTAACTCTGGATCTTCTTTTCCTTTCTCATGAGAGCCAGTTTCATCATAGCGCTTGATGGTTTTTGCGACAGCACTATAAGGAGATTTGAAAGTTCTTGAAACTTTCTTTATTTTTAATTGAAATGCATTCAAGGAGACTACCTAATTAAGCTGGTTGAGAGAATGCCAAGCATGTGCAAAGCTGTCATGAAGACAATGGATCGCTACTTTGAAGAATCTCAAATATAAAATATGTATTGATTTGTTAAACACTTTTTTTTGGTTACAACATGATTCTATATGTGTTATTTTATAGTTTTGATGGCTTCACTATTGTTCTACAATGTAGAAAATAGCAAAAATAAAGAAAACCTTTGAATGAGTACATGTGTCTTAACTTTTGACTGGTACTGTATATATACTCTCTATGACCAAAAGTATGTGGACACACGCTCGTTGAACACCTCATTCCAAAATCATGGGCATTAATATGGAGTTGGTACCCCCTTTGCTGCTATAACAGCCTCCATTCTTCTGGGAAGGCTTTCCACTAGATGTTGGAACATTGCTGAGGGGATTTGCTTCCGTTCAGCTACAACAGCATTAGTGGGATCGGGCACTGATGTTTGGCGATTAGGCCTGGCTAGCAGTCAGCGTTCCAATTAATCCCAAAGGTGTTCGATGGGTTAGAGATCGGGGCTCTGTGCAGGCCAATCAATTTCTTTCACACCGATCTCGACAAACCATTTCTGTATGGACCTCACTTTGTGCACTGTGGCATTATCATGCTCAAACAGGAAAAGGAAAAGTTGGAATGACGGAATCGTATAGAATGTCACTGTATGCTGTAGCATTAAGATTTCCTGTCACTGGAACTAAGGGGCCTGAACCATGAAAAACAGCCCAGACCATTATTCCTCCTCCACCAAACTTTACAGTTGGCACTATATTTTGGGATAGGCAGCGTCCTCCTGACATCCGCCAAACCCAGATTCGTTGGTTGGACTGCCAGATGGTGAAGCGTGACTCATCACTCCAGAGAACGCATTCCACTGCTCCAGAGTCCAATGGCGGAAAGCTTTAAACTGATCCAGTCGATGCTTAGCATTGCGCATGGTGATCTTAGTCTTGATTGCGGATGCTCGGCCTTGGAAACCCATTTCATGAAGCTCCAGACAAACTGTTCTTGTGCTGACGTTGCTTTCAGAGGAAGTTTGAAACTCGGTAGTGAGTGTTGCAACTGAGGACAGACGACTTTTACGCACTACGCACTTCAGCACTCAACCTCCCTGTCTGTGAGCTTCTGTGGCCTACCACTTCACGGCTGAGCCGTTGTTGCTCCTAGACGTTTCCAGCAGGAGATTTTCACAATGCCAGCAGTTACAGTTGAACGGGTCAGCTTTAGCAGGGCAGAAATTTGACGAGCTGACTTGTTGGAAAGGTGACATTCTATGACGGTGCCAAGTTGAAATTCACTGAGCTCTTCAGTAAGCCATTCTACTGCCGATGTGTGTCTGTGGAGATTGCATGGCTGTGTATTTGATTTTATACATCTGTCAGTAACGGGTGTGGCTGAAATAGCCAACTCCAAATATTTGAAGGGGGTTCCACGTACTTTTTTTATATACAGTGCATTCGGAAAGCATTTAGAACCCTTGACTTTTTCCACAGTTTGTTACGTCACAGCCTTATTCCAAAATTGATGAAATCGTTTTTTTCCTCATCAATCTACACACAATACCCCATAATGACAAAACAGATTTTCATACAGTTTTGCAAATGTATAATTTTTTTTAACAGGAAATATCACATTTACATAAGTATTCAAACCCTTTACTCAGTACATTGTTGAAGCACCTTTGGCAGCAATTACAGTCTCAATTCTACTTCGGTATTACGCTACAAGCATGGCACACCTGTATTTGGGGAGTTTCTCCCATTTTTCTCTGCAGATCCTCTCAAGCTCTGTCAGATTGGATGGGGAAGGTCGCTGCACAGCTGTTTTCAGGTCTCTCCAGAGATGTTCGATCGGGTTCAAGTCCGGGCTCTCGCTGAGCTACTCAAGGACATTCAGAGACTTGTCCCGAAGCCACTTCTGTGTTGTCTTGGCTTGTCTTGGCTTGGCTTGGCTTAGGGTAGTTGTCCTGTTGGAAGGTGAACCTTCACCCCAGTCTGAGGTCCTGAGCACTCTGGAGCAGGTTTTCATCGAGGATTTCTCTGTCCTTTGCTCTGTTCATCTTTGCCCCGATCCTGACTAGTCTCCCAGTCCCTGCCTCTGAAAAACATCCCCATTACATGATGCTGCCACCACGCTTCACCATAGGGATTTTGCCAGGTTTCCTCCAGATGTGACGCTTGGCATTCAAGCCAAAGAGTTCAATCTTGATTTTATCAGACCAGAGAATCTTGTTTCTCATGGTCAGAGAGTCCTTAGGATGCCTCCAAGTGAGCTGTCATGTGCCTTTTATTGAGGAGTGGCTTCCGTCTGGTCAGTCCACCATAAAGGCCTGATTGGTGGAGTGCCACAGAGATGGTTGTCTTTCTGGAAAGTTCTCCCATCTCCACAGAGGAACTTTGGAGCTCTGTCAGAGTGACCATCGGGTTCTTGGTCACGTCCCTGCCCAAGGCCCTTATTCCCCGATTGCTCAGTTTGGCCGGGCGGCCAGCTCTCAGTCGTGGCCAAAAGTTTTGAGAATGACACAAATATTAATTTTCACAAAGTTTGCTGCTTCAATGTATTTAGATATTTTTGTCAAATGTTACTATGGAATACTGAAGTATAATTAAAAGCATTTCATGAGTGTCAAATGCTTTTATTGACAATTACATGAAGTTGATGCAAAGAGTCAATATTTGTAGTGTTGACACTTCTTTTTCAAGACCTCTGCAATCCGCCCTGGAATGCTGTCAATTAACTTCTGGGCCACATCCTGACTGATGGCAGCCCATTCTTGCATAATCAATGCTTGGAGTTTGTCAGAATTTGTGGGGTTTTGTTTGTCCACCCGCCTCTTGAGGATTGATCACAAGTTTTCAATGGGATTAAGGTCTGGGAAGTTTCCTGGCCATGGACCCAAAATATCAATGTTTTGTTCCCCGAGCAACTTAGTTATCACTTTTGCCTTATGGTTCATTTGCATGGCAAAGAGGGACTTTGCAATTAATTGCAATTCATCTGATCACTCTCCATAACATTCTGGAGTATATGCAAATTGCCATCATAAAAACTGAGGCAGCAGACTTTGTGAAAAATAATATTTGTGTCATTCTCAAAACTTTTGGCCACGGCTGTAGTCTTGGTGGTTCCAAACTTCTTTCATTTATATTAATGGAGTCCACTGTGTTCCTGGGGACCTTCAATGCTGCAGAATTTTTTGGTACCCCTCCCCAGATCGGTGCCTCGACACAATCCTGTTTCGGAGCTCTACGGACAAATCCTTCGACCTCATGGCTTGGTTTTTGCTCTGACATGCACTGTCAACTGTGGGACCTTAAATAAACAATGTGTGTGCTCTTCCAAATCATGTCCAATCAATTGAATTTACCACAGGTGGACTCCAGTCAAGTTGTAGAAACATCTCAAGGACGGTCAATGGAAACAGAATGCACCTGAGCTCAATTTCGAGTCTCATAGCAAAGGGTCTGAATACTTATGTAAATAAGGTATTTTTGTTTTTTGTTTTTAATACATATGCAAACATTTCGTCATTATGGGGTAGAGTATGTAGATTTTTTATTTAAACAATTGTAGAATTAGGCTGTAAAATAACAACATGTGGAAAACGGGAAGGAGTCTGAGTACTTGCCGAATGCACTGTATATGTCACGTTCTGACCTTAGTTCTTTTGTTATGTCTTTGTTTTAGTATGGTCAGGGCGTGAGTTGGGTGGGTTGTCTATGTTCCTTTTTCCATGTTGTGTTTTGGTATGGTTCTCAATCAGAGGCAGGTGTCGTTAGTTGTCTCTGATTGAGAATCATACTTAGGTAGCCTTTTCCCACTTGTGTTTTGTGGGTGATTGTTTTCTGTTATGTGTATGTCACCTTTCAGAACTGTTTCGTTTCGTTCTCCTTTGTTATTTTGTTTAGTGTTCTCGGTTTAATAAATATATGATGAACACTTACCACGCTGCACGTTGGTCCACGTTGGGCAGCAGCAGTGATCTCCAGACTCCTGGACATGGGAGTTGATTTTGGACGTCAAAGGACCCTGGGCACAGGCGGGAGAATATCGCCGCCCCAAGGCAGAGCTGGAGACCGCGAAAGCCGAGAGGCGGTGGTATGAGGAGGCAGCACGGAAGCGCGGCTGGAAGCTCGAGAGGCAGCCCCAAAAATGTATTGGGTGGGGGCACACGGGGAGTGTGGCTAAGTCAGGTAGGAGACCTGCGCCAACTCCCCGTGCTTACCGTGGAGAGAGGTGGACCGGGCAGGCACTGTGTTATGCCGTGAGGCGCACGGTGTCCCCAGTGCGCAGGCATAGCCCGGTGCGCTACATAGCAGTGCCTCGTATCGGCCGGGCTAAAGTGGGCATCGAGCCAGGTGCCATGAAGCCGGCTCAGCACATCTGGTCTCCAGTGCGTCTCCTCGGGCCGGGGTACATGGCACCAGCCCTGCGCATGGTGTCCCCGGTTCGCCAGCACAGCCCAGTGCGGTCTATTCCACCTCGCCGCACTGGCCTGGCTACGGGGAGCATCCAGCCAGGTAGGGTTGTACAGGCTCGGGCTCGAGACCTCCAGTGCGCCTCCACTGTCCGGTCTATCCGGTGCCTCCTCCACACACCAGGCCTCCGGTGGCAGCCCCCCGCACCAGGCTGTCTCTCCGTCTCCTCCCTACAGGTGCTCCCGTCTGTCCTGAGCTGCCAGAGCCGCCCGTCTGTCCTGAGCTGCCAGAGCCGCCCGTCTGTCCTGAGCTGCCAGAGCCGCCCGTCTATCCTGAGCTGCCAGAGCCACCCGTCTGTCCTGAGCTGCCAGAGCCCTCCGTCAGTCAGGAGCTGCCAGAGCCATCCGTCAGTCAGGAACTGCCAGAGCCGCCCGTCAGTCAGGAACTGCCAGAGCCGCCCGTCAGTCAGGAACTGCCAGAGCCGCCCGTCAGTCAGGAGCTGCCAGAGCCGCCCATCAGTCAGGAGCTGTCAGAGCTGCCGGTCAGTCAGGAGCGGCCAGAGCCGACTGTCAGTCAGGAGCTGCCAGAGCCGTTCGTTACTCCGGTGCTACCGGAATTGCCCGCCACTCCGGCGCTGCCGGAATCGCCCTTCACTACGGAGCTGCCGGAGTCTCCCGTCCATTTGGGACCCGTGGCGGATGGGGCGAGACATCCCGTGGTGGATGGAGCGAGACATGATGTTCCAGATGTGCTCAATTGGATTCAGGTCTGGGGAACGGACGGGCAAGTCCATAGCATCAATGCCTTCCTCTTGCAGGAACTGCTGACACACTCCAGCCACATGAGGTCTAGCATTGTCTTGCATTAGGAGAAACCCAGGGCCAACCACACCAGCGTATGGTCTCACAAGGGGTCTGAGGATCTCATCTCGATACCTAATGGCAGTCAGGCTACCTCTGGCGAGCACATGGAGGGCTGTGCGGCCCCCCCAAAGAAATGCCACGCCACACCATGACTGAGCCACCGCCAAACCGGTCATGCTGGAGGATGTTGCAGGCAGCAGAACGTTCTCCACGGTGTCTCCAGACTGTCACGTCTGTCACCTGCTTGTGAACCTGCTTTCATCTGTGAAGAGCACAGGGCGCCAGTGGCGAATTTGCCAATCTTGGTGTTCTCTGGCAAATGCCAAACGTCCTGCACGGTGTTGGGCTGTAAGCACAACCCCCACCTGTGGACTTCGGGTCCTCATACCACCCTCATGGAGTCTGTTTCTGACCGTTTAAGCAGACACATGCACATTTGTGGCCTGCTGGAGGTCATTTTGCAGGGCTCTGGCAGTGCTCCTCCTTGCACAAAGGCTGAGGTAGTGGTCCTGCTGCTGGGTTGTTGCCCTCCTACGGCCTCCTCCACGCCTCCTGATGTACTGGCCTGTCTCCTGGTAGCGCCTCCATGCTCTGGACACTACGCTGACAGACACAGCAAACTTTCTTGCCACATCTCGCATTGATGTGCCATCCTGGATGAGCTGCACTACCTGAGCCACTTGTGTGGGTTGTAGACTCCGTCTCATGCTACCACTAGAGTGAAAGCACTGCCAGCATTCAAAAGTGACCAAAACATCAGCCAGGAAGCATAGGAACTGAGAAGTGGTCTGTGGTCACCACCTGCAGAACCACTCCTTTATTGGGGGTGTATTGCTAAATGCCTATAATTTCCACCTGTTGTCTATTCCATTTGCACAACAGCATGTGAAATGTATTGTCAATCAGTGTTGTTTCCTAAGTGGACAGTTTGATTTCACAGAAGTGTGATTGACTTGGAGTTACATTGTGTTGTTTAAGTGTTCCCTTTATTTTTTTGAGCAGTGTATGATGAACACTTACCACATTGCGCGTTGGTCCTCACCTCATTCCAATGACGATCGTGACAGGATAGTGTATTTATACAGTAGCAGTCAAAAGCTTGGACACACCTACTCATTCCAGGGTTTTTCTTTATGTCTACTGTTTTCTACATATTTCTACGCATAACCTAACCCTTTGTAAAGAATGGAACATCTTATCTCACAATAACTCAGACATCGTATCGCCTGTCATGTGCAGTGATTTCAAAACAGAACTGTTGTTTTTTCTTAATTTTTTACTATTTTCTACATGGTAGAATATATGTGCCTGCATAAAATGGAAATTTTGTCTGTCATAGTTGAAGTGTACCTATGATGAAAATTACAGGCCTCTCTCATATTTTTAAGTGGGAGAACTTGCACAATTGGTGGCTGACTAAATACTTTTCTGCCCCACTGTAGATGGGATGGGCTGAGGGAAGCTGAGGGTAGGGATGTGGAATTGGAGACATGTGGGAGTGGAGTTGCTGTGCGGGAGATAGAATGATGGTCAACGATAAAAGTAAAAAAAAAAAAAAGGGTCAAAATAAAACATAATAAAAAGTATGTTTGAATGACACTGAGGGGCAGAGTTTTTACAACTAATGCCGGTTTGCCTGAGGCTGATGCCGTGCAGGTGTTTGTACGCATGCATTAACAAACACTCTCATTCAAATAAACACATACAAGAATACATACATGTAATAGTGCCAGACATGTACACAAACATATACAATTGGCATTGCTGTTCTTCTTGGGGAGGTCTCGAATGGTTGAGGGTCAGCTATTAGGGGACTGTGGGGGGATCTTTGAGGGTTCGGGTTCACATTTTTTTTCCTAGTGGGAGATCTGTCAACGTGCCCTAGAGCAGGACATTGACCCTGGATGCTTCTGTGTGTCGCTCTGAATGGGAGTCTGTTGGATGACTGGTATGATGTAGTTGTTGAGCGGCATCACTGCAAGTACATTGTATGTTTCAGATATTCAATTAAAATGTAAAAAATATTGTAAATAATAATAATTTGCAGTCGCAATATTCATCAAGAGCTATGATGAAACTGGCTTTCGTGAGGACCGCCACAGGAAAGGAAGATCCAGAGTTACCTCTGCCGCAGAGGATAAATTCATTAGAGTTACCAGCCTCAGAAATTGCAGCCCAAATAAATGCTACAGAGTTCAAGTAACAGACACATCTCAACATCAACTGTTCAGAGGAGACTGCGTGAATCAGGCCTTCATGGTCAGATTGCAATAAGAAGAAGATACTTGATTGGGCCAAGAAACAGGAGCAATGGACATTAGACCGGTGGAAATCTGTCCTTTGGTCTGATGAGTCCAAATCTGAGATTTTTGGTTCCAATTGCTGTGTCTTTGTGCGAAGCAGAGTAGGTGAACGGATGATCTCCGCATGTGTGGTTCCCACCGTGAAGCATGGAGGAGGAGGTATAATGGTGTAGGGGTGCTTTACTGGTGACACTCTCAGTGATTTATTTAGAATTCAAGGCAAACTTAACCAGCATGGCTACCACAACATTCTGCAGCAATATGCCATCCCATCTGGTTTGCGCTTAGTGGGATCATTTGTTTTTCAACAGGACAATGAAACAACACACTTCCAGGCTGTGTAAGGGCTATTTGACCAAGAAGGCGAGTGATGGATTGCTGAGTCAGGGGACCTGGACTCCACAATCACCCAACCTCAACCCAATTGAGATGGCTTGGGATGAGTTGGACCGCAGAGTGAAGGAAAAGCAGACAACAAGTGCTCAGCATATGTGGGAACTCCTTCAAGACTGGTGGTGAGGGTAGGTAGCAACACATCTACCACGCTGATCCTCAACACTGGAGCTCCCCAGGGTTGCGTGCTCAGTCCCCTCCTGTACTCCCTGGTCACCCATGACTGCATGGCCAGGCACGACTCGAACACCATCATTAAGTTTGCAGACGACACAACAGTGGTAGGCCTGATCACCGACAACGACGAGGAGGTCAGAGACCTGGCCGGGTGGTGCCAGAATAACAACCTATCCCTCAACGTAACCAAGACTAAGTAGATGATTGTGGACTACAGGACAAGTAGCACCTAGCACGCCCCCATTCTCATCGATGGGGCTGTAGTGGTGCAGGTTGAGAGCTTCAAGTTCCTTGGTGTCCACATCAACAACAAACTAGAAGAGGGCACGAAACTAAAAAGATTTGGCATGGGTCCTGAGATCCTCAAAAGGTTCTACAGCTAGAACATTGAGAGCATCCTCACCTCCTGAACAGGTAATCAAATGGCTACGCAGACTATTTGCTTTGTGTGCCCCCCCAACCCCTCTTTTTACGCTGCTGCTACTCTCTGTTTATCATATATGCATAGTCACATTAACCATACACTCATGTACATTCTACCTCAATTGGGCCGACCAACCATTGCTCCGGCACATTGGCTACCCGGGCTATCTGCATTGTGTCCCGCCACCCGCCACCCACCACCCGCCAACCCCTCTTTTACGCTACTGCTACTCTCTGTTCATTATATATGCATAGTCCCTTTAATCATATCTACATGTACATACTACCTCAATCAGCCTGACTAACCGGTGTCTGTATGTAGCCTCACTACGTTTATAGCCTCGCTACTACATATAGCCTGTCTTTTTACTGTTGTTTTATTTCTTTACTTACCGGTTGTTCACCTAATACCTTTTTTGCACTATTGGTTAGAGCCTGTAAGTAAGCATTCCACTGTAAGGTCTACACCTGTTGTATTCGGCGCACGTGACAAATGATTGATTTGATTTGATTTGAAAAGCATTCCAGGTGAAGCTGGTTGAGAGAATTCCAAGCGTGTGCAAAGCTGCCATCAAGGCAAAGGGTGGCTACTTCGAAGAATCTCAAATATAACATATATTTAGATTTGTTTAACATATGTTTGGTTACTACATGATTCCATATGTGTTATTTCATAGTTTTGATGTCTTCACAATTATTCTACCATGTAGAAAATAGTAAAAATAAAGGAAAAACAACAACTGTTTTGAAATCACTGCCCATGATAGGCGATACGGTGTCTGAGTTATTGGGATTGTGTGATCAGATGTTCCATTCTTTACAAAGGGTTAGGTTATGGGCTTTATGAACTGCGTGCAGGAAGACATCATCCTATATTCCAGGTTGAAACTACAACTCCAGATTACTGCATCACTCCCAAATTGGCCTCTTTTTGTGGGTGCAAAATGTAGCTTTTTGGTAAATCCCTATTCAGTATTTAACTCTTTCAGGCGGTTTTGTATCAAAATGATGTCACTATTAAGCTTACAAGGAAATTAATTGAATGCTGCATCAGTTTATAACAATTGTAAAATGGACACATTCTAGCATAATGTTGTTGTGTATGATGACATTAGAGGGTTATATCTCACAAGTGGATTGAGACATTAGTTTGCTAACAATTAGAGTAGTTTATCTTTTTTTGGCTCCCGAGTGGTGCAGCGATCTAAGGCACTGTATTTCAGTGCTAGAGGCATCACTACAGACACCCTCATTCGATTCTAGGCTGTATCACAACCGGCTGTGATTGGGAGTCCCATAGGGCGGCGCACAATTGGCCCAGCATCACCCGGGTTTGGCTGGTGTAGGCTGTCATTGTAAATATGATTTTGTTTTTGACTGACTTGCCTAGATAAATAAAAGTTTCAAAAATAATTTAAAAAATCTCAGTCAGTCAGCTGATAGTGTGCAGTTCCTGAGATTAATTCTCATAGAATATTCTCTCTATTCCACTCTTTTGTTGCTGAGAATTTTCCTGCGCAGAAGGAAATGCAACTTGTTGTGTATTTGAGTTTTAAAAGGCTTCCAAAGTTTGGATTTTACCCATAGAAATTTCAGACTTGATTTGCTCTAATGAAAAATGTATCAACCCCTACAAAAATGTCTGTAAATTCTTATCTTTCAGTATTCTTATTTTGACTCCTATGCACCTGGAACCAACACTAAGTAGTGGCAAGGACCGCAGACGGCTGCTTATCATAAATTATAATCCACATAATAATTCACATTTCCTGTTGCTGCAGAATTATTTTCCTGCTGTTGCAAACTGGCTCAAATTAAGATCCTACATTTGTACCACACAGCTTTTCACACTCTTATACACTCCTATTTACCACATCCTAAATACTTGCTGGATATAAGCTTAAGTAAGATAGAAACTGATTAAGACTTTTATGTTAGAGCTGGACAAAATTCCAGTAACTTTTCCAAAGTTCCCAGGTTTTCCAGGAACTCTGGAATATTTCTGGAATCAGGAGGGAATAAGCAGGAAATCCAGGAATCCTCCAACCAGGATTCCTCAAAAACCTGGGAATTTTGGGACAATTACCTGACTTTTGCAACCATAAGCTGGACATAGTTCAAGGATTTTGGTTGTTGGTTCACAGTCACATCACACAAGTTGTCACTCATTATGCCTTTAATGTTCCCCTGTATTGTACAGTATACATTTGGTATTGTTATGTCAGTTGTGTAAATGTACATGGCATCATGAAAGACCTCTAAAATAAAGTATTTTGAAATAAGGTTATTCCATGAAATCAGGAAATTAGAAAGGCTATCCCAATATTCATCAATATCAACATGCTCACCAATGTACAATAAGCTGTTGCTCCCCTCCCCCTCCAACCCCCCCCGCCCATTCTAAAATACCCAACCTCCACACACTGATAGTGCACTGGTTGCTAAGCGACAGAGGGAGAGATGGATTGAGAAGGCATAGTCGATCAATTCTACAGCGGGAGAGGGAGAGCAAAGAGAGAGTGACCCAGAGAAAGAGGAGAGGGTCGAGGGGGAGATGGTGAGAGGAGGGGAGGAGGGAAAGGCAGAATGCAGAGTAGTGGAGAGGGGTTAGAGATGATCTTATGAAACATATATCTTTGTTAACGGTATCTTGCCTTTGCAAATATATCCATCTCTAGAACTCTCAATCTCTGTCCAAATATATTCCACTTAAATATCTTGATCACTACACATTATAATCTGTTCACCCTCCCCATTTAGAATGTTAACCAATTCAAGAGAGTTTATAATTTTACATTTTATATTTTATACTTTCACTCTCTATCACACACACACACACACACACACACACACACACACACACACACACACACACACACACACACACACACACACACACACACACACACACACACACACACACACACACACACACACACACACACACACACACACACACACAATCACAATCACGCAGCAGTAGCACATCTCCCCCAGTGTGTGTGTGTCTGTGCAGAGCTAGGTGTTGAGCGCATCGACTGAGTATCGATCCCTCCACTCACCTCCCTGCAGTCAGCTCTTGTCCTACCTAGCATACCCTGTCTGATTTCTCCCTTAATGGCTTTTATCCAGCTCCAATCTTTATTTAAACTGAAAAGCAGGAATTAGCACTCACTCCCTTCCAGCTACTCCTTCCCCATCCTTTTCACCCTCCTCTCCAGGATGTCAACACATCACTGAAACCCATTCCTCCTTTACTGGCTTTCTCTTTGTTCTCATCCACATTTTACTTACTCCCCCCACCCACTCTGTTTCTCTGTGTGTGTTGGCAATGATTGTGGTGCTGTTTGTGTGTCTGTGCAAGAGAGAACGAGAGAGAGTAAGAGAGAGACAGAGTGAGGTGAGAGAGTGAGGTGGATTTCATACCAAGATCATAATGAGTTTCAGTCATGTAAGAGAGAGATTTTACAAAAAAATATGCAACTTACCCATCAAACACTAATATCTCCTGAGAATCATTATTTGTCATATGTGATTCTGATCTGCACATAATACAAAATAAATATTCAGGGTTTATATGTACAGTACAGTGAGATTAATTTCCATCATCCAGTCACTGACATTTCAGCCTGGGAATGAGAGGCATTTGTTCTCTGAGGAAGAATTTGTTATTGATGGGATTTCCTTATTGTGACTACCCAAGCTGCCCTGGGGAGGACCTGCTGCATGCCGTCATCCCACCATTCCATTTGATTTGATTTGATGATGTTCATAGAAGGAAGTGATTGGAGACTCTTATCTTGGCTGAGCAGAAAACAAGCCCTACCAAATAAGACACCACCGACTATCTGTGCTGGCACACACAATGGGGATTAATTGATCCCCTAATACCACAAATAAATCAATTCCTGCCTTCCCCTTGAGCTCCTCTGTCCAATTGGAGGGCTTATTGTTTGATCAACAGAGGCTACGTGGCCAATGGGGAGGCAGGTGGGAGGGAGACTGACATACAGCAGAATGGAGGTTAGCCCTACTATGGCCAGGGGAGAGCCAATCAGAAAGCCATTGGCAGGAGAATTGTTCCTGAGTTGGATTGAATAGAATTAGTGCTAAATCCACAGAGCTACAGAGTGCCCTGTGTAATCCTGACAAAACTGTAGTGGGAAACTACTGTATAAGAAGGCATCTATGGTTGGAGAAAAATGACTAGTTGATACAGTATTCACATAAATCTAATAGGAATACATGTGTTTGTTGAGTCAATTGATATCACAAAACACACGGTATACCCTCTTTAGAGTCACTGTAAACCTATCACAAAACACACGGTATACCCTCTTTAGAGTCACTGTAAACCTATCACAAAACACACGGTATACCCTCTTTAGAGTCACTGTAAACCTATCACAAAACACACAGTATACCCTCTTTAGAGTCACTGTAAACCTATCACAAAACACACGGTATACCCTCTTTAGAGTCACTGTAAACCTATCACAAAACACACGGTACACCCTCTTTAGAGTCACTGTAAACCTATCACAAAACACACGGTATACCCTCTTTAGAGTCACTGTAAACCTATCACAAAACACACGGTATACCCTCTTTAGAGTCACTGTAAACCTATCACAAAACACATGGTATACCCTCTTTAGAGTCACTGTAAACCTATCACAAAACACACGGTATACCCTCTTTAGAGTCACTGTAAACCTATCACAAAACACACGGTATACCCTCTTTAGAGTCACTGTAAACCTATCACAAAACACACGGTATACCCTCTTTAGAGTCACTGTAAACCTATCACAAAACACACGGTATACCCTCTTTAGAGTCACTGTAAAACTATCACAAAACACACGGTATACCCTCTTTAGAGTCACTGTAAACCTATCACAAAACACACGGTATACCCTCTTTAGAGTCACTGTAAACCTATCACAAAACACACGGTATACCCTCTTTAGAGTCACTGTAAACCTATCACAAAATCACATCAAGTATCACTTGGTCACTGTAAACCTATCACAATATCATATCAAGTATCACATTAGTCACTGTTCCTTCCTTTCTTCTCTCAGTCAGCCCATACGCTCCTCCTCCCATGCAGCCAATTCTCTGGTCTGGTCGGGGCACCGGCCATTTTCTCCCAGTCGCCTCCTCTTATCCCCTCCATTTGATTAATCTCCATTAGACTATAATTTCCATCCACTAGCACTCTTGTTCTCCTTCTTTTGTCTCTCTCTTCTTGTCTCTCCTAGTCTCTCTTATCAGTCACTTTGCTGTTTCTGCCTTTCCCACAAACATGCTTTCGTCTTACAGCTCATATAATAACGGGCTAAAAATATGCCTTTTTCTTTCTGGAAAGTATTGATTTTGCCCGTAGCATTGTCTATGGATAGGGAGAGGAGAAGGAGAGAGGGAGAGTGAAGGGGGAGAGAAATGAACTAGCAGGAAAATGAGGAAAGGATCAGTCTATGTCTGTTTAAGCTCTCACCTTCTGTATTGCTGGACTTAACCCAGTTGCAACATACGTTTGCTGTGCATTGCAACACAATAATAACCCCACTTTGTCGGTTACGTTTTTGTTGTTGTACTGGTCTACAGCACAGGGAGGGATTACATGTATAGGTACTAGTATAGCCTACTGTCTACATGTATTTCAAGATATGAAATAACATTTGACAGGCCATACATGGCAAGTGCTCACCGAATATGTTTTAGATCAGTGAATGGTTGGCTCTTTTGGCACTTGTGTGTAATGGAAATGGAGAGAGCTGATCAATAGTATATTGATCGCAGCTGGCCGTAGTCTGGGGAATTGAGAGTGAGAATAGGAGCGAGTTGGGGTGGGGGTTGGCTGCAAGTTGAATTTTTAAAATGCTTTATTTTAGAGATGGCATATAGCCTGTTTGAAGTGAAGGGAGAATGGAGGAGCCAAAGCGTCTCTTTCCAGTATGCGCTCTTTCTGAACAGTCATCGGACAGACTGGGCTTCCCAGAAGTTGTCTCTTGAATCTGAGCTGAATCTACTACAAAGCGATGGAGGCTTTTAAGGCCACAGCAGCTTGTGTGTGGGGATCTCTGTTTTAAAGGCTTTCAGAGCCATCCAGCAGTGTTTTAAAGCACTGCAAGCACATACAGTTTAGTGATTTGTACTTTGTTCTATCCAGGGTGCAAGAGTGTCTGGAACCCCAGGAGACACAGAGACACACAGTACTTGGGTAATATTTACACACACACAGAACACAGGCTCCGATTGAGGTGCTATACCCATACAAACCAACACTGGAGGAGTGGATAGTGGAGGCATCACACATCAACATTTTATAAAGGGGGCACTGATGGTAAATGTATTTTGTGTGGAAAAAAGAGCATATTTTTACCATACATATGGATAACGTTGTGGGGGCATATAGGCTACCTCCTCAGTTTCAGTAGCTATACTAGCTGTGGTGGACAGGACCAGCGAGTAACCCAGGTCCACAGGAGCCATTGGTAAGGCACTGGTACAGTTGAAGTCGGAAGTTTACATACACTTAGGTTGGAGTCATAAAAACTCATTTTTCAACCACTCCACAAATGTCTTGTTAACAAACTATAGTTTTGGCAAGTCGGTTAGGACATCTCCTTTGTGCATGACACAAGTAATTTTTTCAACAATTGTTAGCAGACAGATTATTTCACTTATAACTTACTGTATCACAATTCCAGTGGGTCAGAAGTTTACATACACTAAGTTGACTGTGCCTTTAAATGGTTTGGAAAATTCCAGAAAATGATGTCATGGCTTTAGAAGCTTCTGATAGGCTAATTGACATCATTTGAGTCAATTGGAGGTGTACCTGTGGATGCATTGGCCTTCAAACTCAGTGCCTCTTTGCTTGACATCATGGGAAAATCCAAATAAATCAGCCAAGACCCTAGAATTGTTTTTTTAGACCTCCTCAAGTCTGGTTCATCCTTGGGAGCAATTTCCAAATGCCTGAAGGTACCACAGTCATCTGTACAAACAATAGTACGCAAGTATAAACACCATGGGACCACGGAGACATCATACCGCTCAGGAAGGAGATGCGTTCTGTCTCCTAGAGATGAACATACTTTGGTGTGAAAAGTGCAAATCAATCCCAGAACAACAGCAAAGGAACTTGTGAAGATGCTGGAGGAAACTGGTACAAAAGTATCTATATCCACAGTAAAACGAGTCCTATGTCGACATAACCTCGAAAGGACGCTTAGCAAGGAAGAAGCCACTGCTCCAAAACCGCCATGAAAAAAGCCAGACTACGGTTTGCAACTGCACATGGGGAAAAAGATCGTACTATTTGGAGAAATGTCCTCTGGTCTGATGAAACAAAAATATAACTGTCTGGCCATAATAACCATCATTATGTTTGGAGGAAAAAGGGGGAGGCTTGCAAGCCGAAGAACACCATCCCAACCGTGAAGCACGGGGGTGGCAGCATCATGTTGTGGAGGTGCTTTGCTGCAGGAGGGACTGGTGCACTTCACAAAATAGATGACAAGACATCAGTCAGGAAGTTGAAGCTTGGTCGCAAATGGGTCTTCCAAATGGACAATGACCACAAGCATACTTCCAAAGTTGTGGCAAAATGGCTTAAGGACAACAAAGTCAAGGTATTGGAGTGGCCATCACAAATCCCTGACCTCAAGCCTATAGAAAATATGAGGGCAGAACAGAAAAAGCATCTGTCAGCAAGGAGTTCTACAAATCTGACTCAGTTACACCAACTATGTCAGGAGGAGTGGGCCAAAATTCACCAAACTTATTGTGGGAAGCTTGTGGAAAGCTACCCGAAACGTTTGTCCCAAGTTAAACTATTTAAAGGCAATGCTACCAAATACTAATTGAGTGTATGTAAACTTCTGACACACTGGGAATGTGATGAAAGAAATATAAGCTGAAATAAATCATTCTCTTTACTATTATTCTGACATTTCACATTCTTAAAATAAAGTGGTGATCCTAATTTACCTAAGACAGGGAATTTTTACGAGGATTAAAATTCAGGAATTGTGAAAAACTGAGTTTAAATGTATTTGGCTCAGGTGTATATAAACTTCCGTCTTCAACTGTAAGTGGTTAGAGCCCTGGTCTATAAGTAAGTATCCCTGAGAGAGAAAGGCCCCATACCTCAGTACAAATATAGCTGTAAATAATGTATTGAATGAAAACTTAAGGTCCAGAGGGAACAACAGATGGGCTCTTATTCTTTTTGTTGCCTATTTATACAGTGCAGGTTCAGACTGATGGGTTTCCAGCTCCATTCTCTATTGTAATTGCAGCAGCCTACATATCATTTTACATGTGGATATGGATTTGGCTAGTCTTGTTTTTCCATTTCATCCTCAAGTTTGCATACAATACACCTGTGCACCCACTTGTTTCTCTGCCCTCTCATGGTTGGGTTGCGTGTGTGTATTATCTAGGCCGGTAGCCCAGGCGGATACATGGTCCTAGGTGTGTGTGTTATCTAGGCCGGTAGCCCAAGCGGATACATGGTTTTAGGTGTGTGTTATCTAGGCCGGTAGCCCAGGCGGATACATGGTCCTAGGTGTGTGTGTTATCTAGGCCAGTAGCCATGGCAGATACATGGTCCTAGGTGTGTGTGTTATCTAGGCCGGTAGCCCAGGCGGATACATGGTCCTAGGTGTGTGTGTTATCTAAGCCGGTAGCCCAGGTGGATACATGGTCCTAGGTGTGTGTGTTATCTAAGCCGGTAGCCCAGGTGGATACATGGTCCTAGGTGTGTGTGTTATCTAAGCCGGTAGCCCAGGTGGATACATGGTCCTAGGTGTGTGTGTTATCTAAGCCGGTAGCCCAGGTGGATACATGGTCCTAGGTGTGTGTGCTCTGTTAATGCGCAGAGCCGGGATCCATTGATCTCTGTGCAGGATGTCAAACATTTTAGCGCGGATCTTGTCCTTGTTATTGCCCTACACAAGCAGGCTGTTAATGCATTAAAAATCGTTTCTCCCTATCTTTCCAAACCCATTTCGGATCCCTGCCCGGAGCAACAGAAGAATATACCTCCATTGTATCATATACCACTCCTGACCCCCCTTCCTCCACCAACTGTTTCTCCCTGTCCTTCCATCCTCTTTGTCTCAATCAATCTTTACGACACCCGGTTGCATCTCTCTAATGTTTCCGGACTTGACTGTATCCCCGTTCAAAAATTCTTAATTAAGCCCATTCTATCTGTTTACAGTTGGGCAAATTCTAATCTGACAGGGCTAATAAAATAACATTTGAGAGGGGAGGCCAAGAAAAGCATAAAGGGACCATTCTCTATGACCCTTACCTCCTTCATCTACCACTCCATCTCTACCACTCTTTATCTCTATATTTTCTACCTCACAGCTCACGCGAAGAGGGGAGTGATGAATTGATACCCGTTATTCAGGCCCCTGTGTGGATTTCATTTCTAGCCAGCTTTCATCTCTGGCTATTGAGATTCATTCATCTGCTCCTTGAAGTACCTTTAGTGCTACTGCTGTGAGTCATATGCCTATCTTTGCACATTAGCATTCTCTTGATATAGTTATTGACATATGCAATATCTAGACTTCAGGAATGGTTTTGTTTATATTTCGTATCTCTATTTCCGTCCAATGTATGTTTTAAAGTGGACAGCTGCAGGAGCAGTGGGTGAGGTGGGGAGGGAGAGGGGACCTCTCCGGCTGTTTAGGGAGACCTAGGGGGGGAATAAGGTTTGACGGCCTAATATCCGCTCAGAGCAGAGTCCACCACACGTGTCTGAGGTCAGCGGTCATGACAGGAACAAATAAGGGGTGGTTGGAAGCAACCTGAAAAGAAAGCAATACACCCCAAAGGACATGACAGATGTTCAAAGGGAGCGTTAATTAAGGGAAATATAAGAGGGCCCAGATTCACACAAATTAGGCACATTTATTGACCAAATTATTGATTTGGTACAAATTTGGGGTTAACAGCCTTGCTTATTTTAAATTTAAATAAGTAAAATGAGTTTTAAGCTCTTTAAAGTGTATTATTTTCTTCAGTATGTGTGTCTGTGGGAAAGAGAAGGAAAGAGAGTGTGTCTTGTATGATACTTTGTATGTTGCTCGACACAGTCTGACAGGAGCAAAGCCCCACAGTATTGTATTTCACACTCCACCGGACATATACCTCACATTGGATGTGTGAGAAATCCATTGTGGTCTTTGAGGACCTATCACAGAGCCTCTGTGAACACATCCTCACCTCCTGTATGTCAGCCACACACACAGGCTACCCACTGCAGTGTGATATGTTCGCCCCTCCCTCAGGAGGGGATTGTGAGTGTGTGAAGTGAAAGAGAGAGAGAGGCTCTGAGTTTGTGTCATACGATCAGTGTGTGTGTGTGTGTGTGTGTGTGTGTGTGTGTGTGTGTGTGTGTGTGTGTGTGTGTGTGTGTGTGTGTGTGTGTGTGTGTGTGTGTGTGTGTGTGTGTGTGTGTGTGTGTGTGTGTGTGTGTGTGTGTATGATTGGCTGTCTTTAGTGCAGTTAATCAAAGGAGAGGCCTGGAGAGTGTCAGGCAGCTCAGTTGAAGAGTCCTCAAGCTCTCTCGCTGTGTGTTGACACCTCTTAACCCCAGTCTATCATCTCTCACACCGACACGGCCTCTCCATTGACACTTGCCACCGCCGTACAGCATACAGCCCTCTCCAAAGGCTGAGTCCACTACAGGGGTTGTTAGCATAAAGACAGTGCTCAGAACAGTAAAGCATGTGCATGGTATGAACTGTACATATCAGAACCCCCTGGGATATTACAATGAAGAAGAAGAAGAACAATTTATCAAAGAAAAATAAAACGGAAAATGATTTGTTCTGTAAAAATATGGATTATAGAAGATGAAATTGTATATAAGTATAATGACTTTCAGCTCCCATGACCATTCGCTGCATGCCTGTCACCTTCACTCATTTTCATTCATTGTGCAAATGGATTGATAAGGATGGATAGATAGATGGATGGATGACAAAAAGATGGATTGACGTTTCAGTGATGGAGCGAAAAGTAGCATCAATTTTTAAGACCCCAGAAACAATGCAAATTTGTTTATTCAAATAAGTTATTCTCCTGTCCAGCTGACCAACGGAAGTGAGAGAGGGGTGTCAGTACTGTCACTGGCCTGTGTAAGTGGGGTCAGGAAGGTGGAATCAGAAGAGGGTCAGCGGAGGAAGGTAAAAAGTCCCAGAGCAGTGGGTTCTTAAAATTCCCTTTAGCCTCCTTCAGGGATGGTATGTAATAGCTTGGGACAGGTTTGCAGGGTGAGGGGGTGCTAGCTAGGAGATTGTATATGAACTATGCAGGATGTATATTTATTACCCTTTTTTATTAGGATTCAAAGTGAGGGCATAAAGGTCAAGAGGGTCAGGGTTCAAATTGATGTTGTTTTTTGGGAAGTATTAATGTTATTATGTTTGACATAAAGAGGATGTCTTTAGGTAGCATAGTTTAACTTGAACCTTCCAGACATGTTAGTGTCATTGAATGTCATCAAATTAGGTCTTAATAAATGTTCACATGTTCTCATCAACAGCCTTGTGTCATGAACAATGATATCCTCCTTTTACACCACAAACTCCATCACTCCCTCTACGTAATCATTGATCACTCCACAGCCCCAGTCTCTCTCTCCCTCGTCTATCTTTCTCCTCACACCTCTAACCTCCCTCCATCCTCTAGCCTCACTGTAAAATGTGTCCTTATTCCCTGCTTCAGGACACTAACCGTGTGCAGTCCCTATTATCAGTCCAGAGCTGTTAAATTAATAAATTGATATTGACGAGCTATCAGCCAGGGGATAAATTATTTGGGAGCGGAAGGCTAGGGTCACATGACCCACGATTCTGCAATTATTCCCTGCGAGTAGGCCAGTGGTGCATTTCCCCTCCCCCTTCCATACACTCACACTTTGGCCTATAAACATCAACATGTAGCCTACAGTGGGTTACATGGGGCTGTGGGGAATACCGATGATCATTATTGCTGTCATAAACGTAATTTCGTCATACAGGGGTTAGAGCTGAATATTGTGCATTACTCGTAGCCTACCGATAACTCATAAAATACATAGAATGTCCATCCGTGTGTATATGGGCAATATATGTATGAGGATGTATAGAATCAAATGCAATGTGTAGACTATTGAGCGCACATACGTTGCCTTAAGTGTAGAATACCTACAGAAACAAAAATGCTAAAATATGGAATGTTATGCACAAATGTTTCCAATATAAATGCAAATGGGAGGTGAAATCTGGGAGAAAGGTGAGGACTGCAGATGAGGGGGCAGTGAGGTGGCAGGTAGCCTAGCGGTTAAAGCGTTGGGCCAGTAACTGAAAGGTTGCTGGATTGAATCCCAGAGCTCACAAGGCAGTTTTCCTGTAGGCTGTCATTGTAAATAAGAATTTGTTCTTAACTGACTTGCCTAGTTAAATAAAAAAAATAGAGTGAGCATCAGAGTGCCAATCATGGAAGTGCTCTCATAGCCCTCTGGCCACCACTGACCTCTTGACCCTGGCCATGGCCTAAAGGTTAAGGGTCAGCAGGGTTCACTGCTGGCTGGGCGAGAACCATCCCCATAGAAACCGTGGTCCCCAGGGAGGGAGAAAGGGAAAGGGCACTGGACTCTAACATCTACCATCTCCCCCTGACCAGAGGCTGTATCACATTGTTCTTGCTTTTAGAGATTTCAGCTTCCCCTATTAGCACACATTGGACTAGCATACGGTGGTATTGCTTAGCCCTACAGTAAAAGGAGAGGGAAAGGGGGATACCTAGTCAGTTGTACTCCTGGATGTCTTCAACTGAAATGTGTCTTCCGCATTTAACCCGACCCCTCTGAATCAAAGAGGTGCAGGGGGGTTGCCTTAATCGACATCCACATCTTAGGAAAGGTACCATAAGGCATCTAGTAAGGGAACATTATAATGATCAGGTTAATATGATATTTCCAATATAATGAGAAATCTGATACTCACCAGGAGAGAAAGAGCTGATCTCTTGAGATTCTCGTCTGACAATTTTTTTAAATTAGTGTCTTGTTCTGTGAAGTATTGCTTTCCTGTCTTAATCTGTTGCTTGTATTTTGTACCCAGAAAGTGACATGCAAGTCTACATATTGCGTGTGTAGAATTTCCATAAAGTGTGACGAATTGGAGCCCAACTGAAATATTTGTTTCAAATGGTCAAAACAATGTCGAGGATTTATTGACATCTTGCGCCATCTAGTGGTAATATGCCATATCGCTCTTTACGCAGCGCGGCACCACTGGTCCTTTCTCCTCTCCGCTCTCATCACCGCTCCCCCTGCAAAAGAAAATCACTCCGTCTGCCTCCGTCTCCCGGGAGCGCCGGTCGATGCCTCGTCCTACCATATGTCTGAGCCCAGCTGCCAATCAACAGGTCAACGCGACCCCGGGGACAGAGAGGGGGTTGTGGGGAGAGATCAAACAGTGTACCTCAGGGATGACAGATGCAGATGAAAAGAAAGGCAATAAAACATTGCTTCAAAGATGGCAACGGTGCATTGGGAGGCAAATGATTGTTAACAGTAATGTGTAGAATAGCGCCTCGCATTCATGATAATCGATTGACTATTATGGGGCCTTTGATGCTCAGGCAGCTGAGGCTATTGTTCCTCTGTGACAACTGTACACGACGGAGATAACGGTTCAGGTGCAGCATAATGCTGACGTCGAAATAGTCTACCTGTTTCTATCTATTCATATGCTTTACAATACCTTGTTTCGACTTTCTCCAAAACATCAATTTCAGGCAAGTCTATCTGCCATGGGTCCGTGTACCTTTCCTCATTTTGATTTCCCGAGTCATAACTAAGAGGGGATAAACTGAAAATGTCTCGTTTCTCGTTTCTGATAACCAATAATAAAAAATATGTTCTTATTTATTGTGTCATGATTTGACATGGAATAACAAAAAACAAATAACAACAAAATGTATATATTTTTTGTCTCTCCGTTTTTCATTTGGTTCATACATGGAAGCAGTGGCAACCCATCATTCAGGGCAGGTGGGGCTGTTTTGAGCGCCATATCTTTAGCAACACAAAAAACACAAAAAACGAAAACATAAATAAAATATACACTACCATTCGAATGTTTTGGGTCACTTAGAAATGTCCTTGTTTTTGAAAGATTCCGTTTCCAGCTACAGTAGTCATTTACAACATTAACAATGTCTACACTGTAGGATCAATTTGATGTTATTTTAATGGACAAATTATATATTCTTGCCTGTTATGCATGTTATTTTGGCATTAATATGTGTCACATATCAGTTTACATACAATGTAAAAAATATATATAAATATCATTGAGTTAGTTAAGCCGCAAACACACATGGTCTCTTTTTTGTTTTCTTGAGTGAGGCAGCTCCAAAATGCAGGTGTTTCAGCCGAGCTCAGTTTTTTCTGTGGTGCTGGGGCTAGCTTGCAAAAAATAGGAGCATTCTGCAGTGATTGGCTCAATGTTTTGTCAGTCATGGGGACACTATGTCATCGCCAAGTTTAACTTGTTGCCATTATAGTGCAATTAATGTATTGTTTAGTGTTGTGTAGTGTCTTTGCTGGCATGCATCTTTTTTTGAGTTTGCCTCATCAAGATTAACATGCTGAAATCGACACTGCCTGGAAGTACACACCCCCTCATAGAATATTCACAGGGTTTAGCGAGGGTGTTACAGTCTAGGTTGGCAGCACAAATAAAGGATTAGACCGTGTGAGTGTCACAGGAAGATAAAAATACTAATGTTAGACTAAGATGCAGAACTTATTATGAAGTTAGCACACTAATAGAACAAACTCAACAGCAATTGAACAAAGTTGGTTTGCACTAGTTGGCTACAAGGCTGGCTAGCTAGCCCTACCTGGTTACTGGCAGGTAGGGCTAACTAGTAGTAGCTAGTGGAAGTAAGTTAGTCCCTCAACCTGCTATGAAGCTGCCCGGCCAGAGCTACTGTACCTGCTGCAGTAAGGTTAGATTTCTAGATTACTTCTGCAGGGAAGAACAGGAGAGTCTCAGTTGATGTCCAATAATTATTATATATTCTGTCCAGTTGTCCCTCAAACAGGCATGCAGGTGTCATCAATCAGCTTACATACCATCTGTGAGTGAACTGTGAGGATTGTCATGTTTCCCATGCCAATAAAGCCCATTTGAATTGAATTGAGAGAGAGAGAGATATTCACTGTTGAGCATTCCATTTCAAATAGTGTACAACTGATCTATAGTCATATTGACTCAGCACAGTAGGGTACAGCAGGGTTAGAGAAATAGGCAGACTTATAGTCTTGGGGCCAGGATTATTGTTTCCCATCAGGATGTTGTAGGAGGCGGTAGTGTGGGGCCTTGAGAGCATCATGTCTACTGGATAGGCCTTTTTAAACCTCAAATAAGCTATAAGCTTGCAACAACTGGGTGATCAATTAATATCCTACTCCTGCATACACGGATTGTACAAAACATTAAGGACACCTTCCGAATATTGAGTTACACCCCCCCCTTTTGCCCTCAGAACAGCCTCAATTCGTCAGGGCATGGACTCTACAAGGTGTCGTAAGTATTCCACAGGCATGCTGGCCCATGTTGACTCCAATTCTTCCCACAGTTGTGTCAAGTTGGCTGGATGTCCTTTGGGTGGTGGACATTCTTGATACACACAGGAAACTGTTGAGCGTGAAAAGCCCAGCAGCATTGCAGTTCTTGACACAAACCAGTGTGCCTAGAACCTACTACCATACCCTGTTTAAAGGCACTTAGAAATGTGGTTTTGCCCATTCCCCCTCTGAATGGCACACATACACAATCCATGCCTCAATTGTCTCAAGGATTAAAAATAATCCTTCTTTAACCCCTTTATCAACACCGATTGAAGTGGATTTAACAAGTGACATCAATAAGGGATCATAGCTTTCACCTGGATTCACCTGGCCAGTCTATGTCATGGAAAGAGTAGGTGTCCTTAATGTTTTTTACACAGTGTACATTCAGAGAAGTCGGCCAATTGTCATAACAATAGTCGTGTTTTGTACTGAGTATAGCCTTGGTCTGCCTTTCAGTGAGTAGGAAGGGATGTTGGTGAAGTATACCAACGCCAATAAAAGGCTTATTTTAACTTACTGTATTACTGGATGTAACTAAAGTTCATGATGATCAACTGATCAACTTGTACTTTTCTCCTACGGGGACATTCAGAACTCTCACACACACAGACACACACGCACACACACACACACACACAAGAACACACGCATCAGCACTGACTATAGTTTAGTAAGGAGATTATTGTATACATAAGCAATATGAAAGTTAGCTATGCAAAGTGCCAGATAGGTAACTATTTACAGTAATTGCAGTTCATTATTACTTAGTCAACAAACACCATCAGCCAATAGAAGATTGAGCTACCTTTCTGCCGGAAGTAGACTTGCCTAGTTAAATAAAGGGGACTAATTTACTTCCATTAGCTACTACTAGCTAGCATGACTATAGCCAGTAACCAAGTAGAGCTAACTAGCCAGCCTGCTAGCTATTCTGTAGCCAGCTAGTGCAAGCCAACTTTGTTCAATTGTTTTTGAGTTTGTTCTGTTGTCATGCTAACATCATAATTAGTTATGCAACTTTGCTAGCATGAGTATTTTTATCTTTCTGTCACACTCACACAGTCTAATCCTTTCTTTCAGCTGCCAACCTAGGCTGTAATCCCTGTGAATATTCTATGAGGGGCGTGTACGTCCAGGTATGAAAAATAATTGAATATATTTTGATGTCATTTGTTTTCTGTTATTCCATGTCCAGTTTTGACACAATAAATGAGAAAACAAGTCGATTTCAGAAACACATTTTTCACACTCTGTCTTGACAGAGAATTAAAAAAAATACACAGACATATTCCGTTATGAATTTAGTTAACCTAGTTGTACATCCTAGGTCATTGAACTAAGTGAACCATTGGCTAAATTTGGGTAATTTAAGGATTGACTAATTCAAATAATCTAACACATTTGACACGTTTATTTAAATAATAATTTTTATATGCCAAGTTTTATGTGCAGTTGTGCTTTCTTGTCTTATCAAATGTCATTCACATAAAACCCCCAGCTTTATGTAATTTTCTTCTGTTTTACAGATGCTCTGAGGAATCAGACATCAGCCAATGTTTGGTCAACATTTGTCAATATTGTGTCTTGTGTTGAGCCATAATCAATCCAAGAGATACTACAACAGAGCTATCAGAGCTAGCTTTGGAATACTGTAATGTACTAATGTACTAGAACATGGCCATAAGTTTTCATCACAGCAGGACACATCTTCTTACCTCACTCTCAGATCTGTTAATCAGGCACAAGTCGTGGACAGTAATCCCCTGAACCCTTCAGCCTATCCTATTAGATTAAGAAGTTAAAGCACCCAACCTGACAACCTCCCTCTGCAATGGCCCTACAGGCTGGGGCTAAAGTGTACCACACACTGACCGCGTCAGTCATCTTACTGTAAACACTTTTAACTTCTGACCACCATACATTGAATGGAGAGTTTATTTGGAATATTGAGTTTCTTGACGATGGACAACTCACATATTCCTAAAATGCATGGCACACCTACAATGTCAGAGGCCGAAAGAATATTGCACTTTGCTTGACTATTCCCAACATTTTTTTAAACCTTCAATTATGCTTAGACATCATTACCAAAAGTTGAACAACTTGACAACATGTGTTGTATCACGTTAAAGTCATTCAAGGGGCTCTACATTGTCTGATAGTTTTCCCATTGTTCATTGAAAATGTTACTGTGAACTTCAACATTATACCTCACAACCACCAAATAATTAACTGTGTGTGTGTGTGTGTGTGTGTGTGTGTGTGTGTGTGTGTGTGTGTGTGTGTGTGTGTGTGTGTGTGTGTGTGTGTGTGTGTGTGTGTGTGTGTGTGAGTGCGTGCGTGCGTGTGCGTGTGTGTGCATGTGTGTGTGGAGGATGCAACCTGTTCAAAGTCTTGTTTCCTGCCAGCATGCAGCAAACATATGCAACAGAATTAAAGCCCTAAAGCTCACAAATTGATGAGGATTTAATGCAGAGTGCAATTCATGGGAATTAAACAAATTAGTGATCTAATTAGCTTGTCCACAACGAATCGAGAGATTTGGTCAACAAAAATTAATTAGATGGATTTGTCATTGCTCTAATGAACATAGATGGAAATTGGGTATTGAGATGTTTGTCTCTTGTATTTTAGCCCATTCCCATTAATAGATTCATTCTATTTTCTTTCTACAATTTAATCTAATCTACATGTCAGATGTATTGCTTTATCTGAAGAAAAAAACCTCACATGAATTGCAATAAACAAGCAGCATAATTCATTAAAAAAACAACTCAAGTATTGTGAATTTAAATGTCAACCTTTGGAAATCACATAGGAATTTCCTATTAATGGAATAACTGATAGCTCATGATTGACTTTTCTTTTTAATCTTGTTGTATTCTCCAGATATGATTTTCTGACCATGCTGCTGCATATTTTAACACGTTTTGCCCTTTGGGAAAGAAATATGGTGCCAGTTCCCTATCCATTTTCAGATCTGTTTAAAGATCATTATTATTGTATACTGTATCATAACTCTTTCACATTTCCAGTTGAGTTTGATTGACTGTTGGGTTTGATTGACTGTCGGGTTTGATTGGACCTGAATACCTTCTACTTGTTGTTGCCTGTGATGACTTTGACAATGACCTTGTCCTCTTGGCCTATCCATGTCCACTCCTCCACCTGCACCTCGCCCTCTCCATGACATCCACTCCCCCTCCCCCTCTCATCTCCCTCCTTCCTTTCCTCACCTCCCTCCCCCTTCCCTCACCTCCCGCAGTGTCTCTTCACCACAGGAGCGGTTACAGATTACACTGTGTGATAAGCTTACTATTTTTTTCAAAACTCCTTGGGATCTCTGGGATTATCCAGGTGCTTATCCCCGGAGTCAGCTTTGGGAAGCCTGCTTTAGTCTCTCTTACGGCACAAGATTTGGTAACCTGTCAGCTCTGACTAATTAGCATCTAAACCGCACCGGGCTGCCGGAGTGGGCTCACTTTTAACACCCTGTATCTACACACAACCACACACAGACACAATTAGGAACACACAACCACATACAACCACACACGTGAATACACAGGCACACAAAAAGACACACAGACACATAAAGGTATTCACTCGCACGCACGCACACACACATGCACGCACACACACATGCACATGCTCAGTTGATGAACTGTACTACTCGGAGTACCATATGTCTTCTCAGAACAGTCATCTGTATGGTCCATTATTCTGCACAGATTTGTTACTTTAAAGTTCTTTATTTACTAGTTCAAAAAGTTATCATTCAGTTTAAGCCTTTTCTCATCTGACAGAAATCAATGACACTTTGCTGGGTGAGTTGTTTGTTTATTTATTTGAAATTGTGCAAGATATATAAAATATTGCAATATCTTCATTGGTATATTTACAATTCATTTTCTTCATATACAGAATTCATCAAATACAATATACATGTATACTATCACAGTATAAATCTGGTGTATTGCATTTCAAACAAAAATTGTGCAATATCGTACTTTGGTGCTTTGGTACTCTTATTTGTGCCAGCCAGCCACAGATTTCACAATCATACTCAATACATCTCTCTCAGCCACCTGTCATATAAAGAACAGACCAACATCCAACATGCATCCAATTCTATGTGGTGCTATTGAACCGGAGCGTGGATGGGTGTCGTCTGGTCTGCAGGCTGGCCCAGCTCCAATAGATCCTGGCTGAGACGTAGGACAGAGGGTGGGCTGCGGAGAGAGGGTGGGCTGGGGGACAGCACCAGCACCACACCCCCCTGGGCCTATGGAGGGGGTAATAGGGTGTGTGCAGGGCGTAGGGGAGCTGTCCTGTTACTCTGCGGATCCTGCGGCGAGCCCGGCGGCGATGGTAGTCCCCATTGGAGAAGTCCTGGAAGTTAGTAGGGTGGATGGCCCAGAAATGGCCTTTACCATTGTCACTCCGACCAGCCTTCACAAAGCACTCGTTCAGGGACAGGTTGTGTCTGACGCTGTTCCTCCAGTTCTTATCCTGTAGGACAACAATAAAGTTCACATATGAGACATGAAGTATAAAGTTGAGTAGTGAATGAAGTGTTGTATGTGGCCCTGGAACAGAAAGTATCTTAATTTATTAGAAACTAATAATAATTTTCCCTCACAGCTGAATCCCCAGTATATACATTGATACACTGTACCGAGAATATGGCAATTTGCTCTTGCTTTCATTTCATTGGTGCCAAGTTCATGTGAAGGGTCCATGGTGACCTTTGGTCAATGACGTTTCAGTTGGCTGCCAGACGAAACCATCATGTTCACTTTGTCAAACTCCCCCAATCATGAGGTAAACTTGCTGTTACACCTGTTAAAGACCTAGTTTTAGTTTTTAGCCTGTTGCGGCTATCAACAGGTTTACCTATAGCCTTGAGATGACTCAGTTAGACCTTCCATGCAACAACAGCATCAGCCGAGCCAGGGTCCTGCATGCAGCAATTATACTCATTACTGAGTCAGACCACTGTATTTCTACAGTTTACAATAGGAATATAGTGAACATTTAAAATTATGGATCAACTTTTTTCAAGCTCTTTATTTTCAGATGCTGCCTTATGACTACAGTGGGGGAAGTGTGTAATGTCCCAGAATAGTACTTTAAGTTTTGGAAACTTTCCACACACTAGTCATTGCTTGACCAAAGAACTTTGCAAAGGTCTACTGTTATTCAGTTAAATTGATAGGAATATCAGTAATTGGCTATTGGCTATACAGGGTTGGCATTGTCAATTCAATTCAGTCCATATATTAAATTAATTGCATTTCAATCATTTAAAAAATCTGCTTTCTAAATAAATGGAACTCTTTTAAATTATTGAATTGGAATGTACTGTATCTCCTGAATTGAAATGAAACTGGCCCCAACCCTAATTCAGACAAATTCTCAACTTGAAATGAACCCTGAAATGAATCACTTGGACATACCTTGCTCTTGAAGTAGGGGTAGTTATCCATGATCCACTGGTAGATGTCACACAACAAGAGCTTCTTCTCCTCTGAAGCAAGTATGGCCATGGAGATAAGGGAGATGTAGGACTGGGAAGGCTTGTCCTGTGGGCTGTCTGTAGTTGTTTCCTCTTCATCTTTCCCCCCTTTGATCTCCTCCTCCTCTTCATTCTCCTCCTCTGACCCCTCTTCTCCCTCTGGCCCCTTCTCAGGGCTCCCAGGTTTGATAATTTTTCTCACTGAGAGGATGTCAGGACTCTGGCCTTCCAGTAGGCTATGAGGGGTCTGCTCCACTGCGGGAATATTTTGCTCTTCTCTCATACACTTACTGTCCTTGTTGTACAGCAGGTAGTCTATGGTGAAGCGTATTCCCAAGCGCTCCCGGTCATTGTTGCAGCTGCTTCTGTCCTCCATGGTTCTTCTTAGACTTTTAAGGCAGTTACTAATACTTTCGATGTAGATGATCTATAACCACCACAAAAGGCAATCCTCAGATTCTTTCACAGGTGTTTTTGTTTCTTAATTTCAAGATGCTGGTCTAGGACACTGCTGTGCTCTCCATCAGGTAGGATGCCTCTCTTCAATGTCCTTTGGGCTAAGTAAGTTAAGTCTCTGGTCACAAGATCAAGTTAGGACAATTAAAAGGGATCCTCCCAACCTACTCTAATTGTTTGGTGACTCAAATTCAATGTGATGCCAAAGCTTGAATAAGTTTAGAAAAATCTAATTTGTTAGACCAAATAGATAGGTTAGAGAAAAAAACTGTATATTTTTACAATCTATGCAGTGCTCAACTGTATCTTGTGTACACTAGATCAGAATGGATCACAGTTGTGAAGGTACCACTATTTAAATGTCCGTGAATTTATCCTTCACAGTGAGGGGCAATAGAGACAGGAGAAGCAGAGGTAGGGGGTCTAATCGAAGCAGATTAATTTTATTAACCACAGCAAATCTTTGTAATTACGGGAGATTAAACACTCTGATTTAGTAGGACATGGTGTTCAGAGGGTGCTTCAGCAGCACCAAAAGGCATTTAAACAGCGTTATCCCTACTTAAATGGTTTTCGAACAGAGGATGCGCTGCATAGTGCGCATCATTAGAGTTAGGCTTACTGTAAGCCTTTCTGTTATAAAACATTAAATCATTTATCATAAATGATATGTTAAAATCCAACTCCTTTGGCACAATGACAATAGCCAAGAGGCTAGACATAATAACTCAAACTACACTGCTTGAGTTTATCTACTTGATCTAAATTCAATAATTTGGTTGCAGATGTTGAGTGCCAAATCAAGAGCAGAACTATCTCAACTTCATTATTTTACGAATATTCGACTATTTCTCGCATAGGTCTTGTCACAGTTGCTAGGTTCCAAACGGAATATGAAATATTTAATTGTTCTATGTCAAAAGCTTTAATGCTGCTGACTATTTGTAACTATTATAACACTAAAAAAGTGTTGCACTTGTGCTTTTCTAGAGTTAAACTACAATAGCCCTGCCTATAGCCCTGTTCTGTACATAATCTTGCTATAAAATGTATTATCCTCAATTATATTTCATTCAAAGTTGTACTTTCCAGGAATGTCCCTAGCATCAGTAAAGAAAGCTACGTTTTAATGCTGCATTAGAACAAGGTAGGGCATGCAAACCGTCTCACACTGGCCAAAGAATGAGAGGCATGAAGAACCACCAGTGGAATATATCGCCCTCGTCTGTCCGAGTTGTGGAACTACTACTACAGCATATACAGTACTATCCAAGTATAAAGAGTGAGCCATGTGGTAAAATGTGTCATTAATTAAAGCTAGAATCCTTCATTTAACGAATAACAAAGAGGTTACATCCACCTGTGTATTGGTAAAAAAGCTGAGGGATTGGCCTGGAGAAATGTAACCACTCTCAAATATATAGACAGAGATATGGATGCAAGGACTGACCATCCATAATATCAAAAGTATAGTTTTAATTAGTTTTGAGGCTATCCAGCAGTCAAACTCATTCCATGGAGGGCCTAGTGTCTGCATTTTTCTTTTCTTATTTCAATTAAGACCTAGAGCAGAGTTAGACTACTATGTATTGTTCCAATAGTATACTTAAGTTAACATATATCAAAGATGATATATGACAGCATATATAATCTTTAATTGGATTTTATGAATCAATTTGTACCATTTCTGTTCTTCAGCACAAATCACAAAGTTTGGAAATCCAGAAATGGATCTTCAATGGAGAGTGTGAAATCGGGATTTATTTAACTAATGACTGCTCTAATTCAATGCACTGCATTTTCAAATTTAAAATCAAATATAACCTCTCATAAGAACGTGACTTCAGTACGCTGCATCTGTGTACTGCATTTTGACTTGACTCCCTGTGATTATTTAGGTTTTGTGTTAAAAAAAAATATACAAAGCATTTACAGTTGATAGCTAATAGTTCATTGCAAATCCCGAAGTGGAGCTTTTCACTCGGTCAGGAGTTGATTTGGCCATGTGCCTCTCCCCATTTAACAAGTCATGCTTTCCTCTTATGTTGAATTTGAATTATTTCCACAACGCATATTCTCTTTGTCTCGATAGTATAAAACTCAGCAAACACCAACGTTCAGCTATTTGGAGGCTTGTTATGTTTTCTTATAATTGAGGCCTAACATGTAGGGGAGGCCTGTCTTTTAGTGTTTAAAAAAAAGTTGTACTGTCGCTTTAAAACAATGCTGTCACGCCTACTTTCAACACACTCCTTGAGGCTCGTGATGTAGTTGCGCTGTGATTGGAAGCGGAGAACCGTCGACCAGCAACCCCTCTGTCTCTCATTGGCGAAGGACTATCTTTCGGCTCTGGCTCTCGCGGGGCTGCTGTACGAAGATGGCGGCCGAACTGGTGGAAGCGATGGTAAGCAGAGCTCCGCTCGCTTGGGTTGATAGAAAAGGGTCTGCTGTAGCGTGGGGGATGGCCTGCTAGGCTGGGAAACTGTATGGGTGTGTCATGAATACTATCTAAAATGATTTAACTTAGCTACTTAGTGATGGTTGATTAATTGTATATTGAAACTGGTTTCCGTGCGCTGCTAAGTGCGTCTAGTTAGCAGGGACATGGCAAAGTGATGAGACCGTAAACATTCGCCAGCAGGGAGTCGGCGTGAAATTGTACCATTCAGTGTTTAAGCAAGATATTGCATTAAGCATTCGGGCCATCCGTTGTCCATTTGACAAGTCAAGTCAAATGGACAGCGGATGTATTTTCAGTATTGGGGGTGACAACAGAACAAGTGGAGTTAGCTTAGCTAGCTATGTAACCAATAGCCTAGCCTCTGTTGTCAGACAAGGCAATTGCTCAATGCCGCTGTCTGGACAAAACAGTAAGCATGTCACTGAAGCTTATGCACGAACTGTAGAAATGAAGTCAGTTGATGAGATTGACTGATGTAGCTAACTTGTAAGGTCATTTTCTTATTAACTAAATGGCTAGCTAACGTTCCATGCATTGCTGGGTCTTCGACTATACCGGTGTTGTGTCCTATAGTAGTTAAATGAGGGACCAGTCTAGGTTTGCAGGAAATATATGTATGGCGTTAGGAACAGAAGGGGCTCATAGGTCATGTTACTGAATTCTAGAGGGTATGGATGGGACATATTGCTCCAAGCAAATACTGACACTGATATTTCAACCCAGCAAAAAAATAAGTTAGAATGACCTGAGTATACACTTTAAAAAACTTTTTTTAGACACCTGTGCCCATCTCTTTGTGTAGGCTATTTTTCTTATTGGGACTTGCCTAGGTCAAGGAATCCAAAGATTGTAATCCAGAATCAAAAATGGTAATCCCAAAACCTCCCCTCTTCTTCCTGTCCCTCTCTCCATTGTCTTCACTCCAGAACATGGTGAAGAATTTTCGGGTGTCTGACCTGCAGACGCTGCTGGCCTCCATGGGCCGCAGTAAAAGTGGTCTGAAGCAGGACCTGGTGGGACGGGCGCTGAGGCTGGTGCAAACAGAGTGCAGCCCAGAGCTGCTGAAGAACGTGCGGCAGCTCTATGAGTCACGCTTCCCCAAGGCGTCGGGTTGGCTGGCTGCCCGGCGCCCGGAGGGGGTCTCTGTGGCCTATTCCTCCCTCAGCTCCTCGCCCACTGGCACACAGGGCACAGACTACCTCAACGGCATCCCCAAGCTGTCCTCCACACCAGCAGCTGAGGTCAAGCTGGTGTCACTGCCCTTTTACCAAACTCTGGAGAAGCTGTTGCTGCCAACGGAGCTGAGTGAGTGATTTTTGTATTATTATTTTTACTCGCAGTGACATGTCAGGCTAGTCTTTATAGAGAGGCCCAAACATTTTTACTGCTCAAACGATAAAGCTCAGAAGAATACTTCCTGGTCAGGTCTTGTGGTCAGAAAACCCCCTGGCAATTGGGCCCTGGCCCTACACATACAGTGCATTCGGGAAGTATTCGGACCCCTTGACTTTTACCACATTTTGTTACGTTACAGCCTTATTCTAAAATTGTTTTTCTTTTATTTATTTTATTAATGTCCCCTTCAATCTACACACACTACCCAATAATGACAAGGCAAAAACGTTTTTGGAAATGTTTGCTAATTTATATATAAAAAATAAACTGAAATATCACATTTTCAGCCCCTTTAGTCAGTAATTTGTTGAAGCACCTTTGGCAGGGATTTACAGGCTTGAGTCTTCTTGGGTTTGAAGCTACAAGCTTGGCACACCCCTATTTGGAAAGTTTCTTCCATCCATCTCTGCAGATCCTGTCAAGCTATGTCAGGCTGGATGGGGAGCTGCACAGCTATTTTCAGGTCTCTCCAGAGATGTTTGATCGGATTCAAGTCCGGGCTCTGACTGGGCCACTCGGGCATTCAGAGACTTGTCCCGAAGCCACTCCTGCGTTGTCTTGGCAGTGTGCTTAGGGTTGTTGTCCTGTTGGAAGGTGAACATTCGCCCTTAGTCTGAGGTCCTGAATGCTCTGGAGCAGGTTTTCATCAAGGATCTCTCTCTACCTTGCTCTGTTCATCTTTCCCTCGATCCTGACTAGTCTCCAGACCTTGCCGCTGAAAAACATCCCCAAAGCATGATGATGCCACAACCATGCTTCACCGTAGGGATGGTGCCAGGTTTCCTCTAGACGTGCTGCTCTACCATAAAGGCCTGATTGGTGGAGTGCTGCAGAGATGGTTGTCCTTCTGGAAGGTTCTCCCATCTCCACAGAGGAACTCTGGAGCTCTGTCCGTGACCATCAGGTTCTTCGTCACCTCCCTGATCAAGGCCCTTCTCCCCTAATTGCTCAGTTTGGCTGGGCGGCCAGCTCTAGGAAGAGTCTTGGTGATTCCAGATTTCTTCCATTTAAGAATGATGGAAGTCACTGTGCTCTTGGGGTCCTTCAATGCTGCAGAACATTTTTCGGTACCCTTCCCCAAATTGATGCCTCGACACAATCATGTCTCGAGGTCTTCAGACAATTCCTTTGACATGGCTTGGTTTTTGCTCTGACATGCACTGTCAACTGTGGGACCTTTATATAGACAGGTGTGTGCCTTTCCAAATCATGTCCAATCAATTGAATTTACAACAGATGGGCTCCAATCATGTTGTAGAAGCATCTCAAGGATGATCAATAGAAACAGGATGCACCTGAGCTCAATTTTGAGTGTGCATAGTAAAGGGTCTGAATTACTTATGTAAATACGGTATTTCTGTTTTATACATTTGCAAGCATTTCTAAAAACCTGTTTTTGTTTTGTCATGGGGTATTGTGTGTAGATTGAGGACAAATGTATTTTTTATCAATTTTAGAATAAGGCTGTAAGATGACAAAATGTGGAAAAAGTCAAGGCGTCTGAATACTTTCCCGAATGCACTGTATATTACTGATAGAAACATGCCATGGCATTAAAATTAGAAGTACTAAGGACATTTTGGACATTGTACAACATCACTATGCTTTGTAATGTGTATGATCGATTTTTCTGCACCTGTCCTTGTAGTTGCCCAGAACAGTGAGAAACTGCAGGACAGTCAATGTGTATTTGAGTTAACACAGAGCCAAGCGGACCAAGTCAGAAACTCAACGTGAGTATAACACTTTTATTAAAAGTTAACTGTCTATCCTACTGCTTGTGACTTTGAATGAGCACTGAGGGTACCATAATTTTTCCCTCTTGTTGTTTCAGTGAGCTTCGGCCAGGAATGAAGGCAATCCAGGTGGTTCTTAGGTGAGTTAAGATGTCCAACTGTTTTACACACAGCAGCCCACCAATCCTACTGTTAATATAATTGCATAGATACGTATAGTTGATACATAAAGTACCAGTCAAAAGTTTGGACACACCTACTCATTCAATGGTTTTTCTTTATTTTTTACTATTTTCTACATTGTAGAATAATAGTGAAGACATCAACTATGAAATAACACATGGAATCATGTAGTAGCCAAAAAAGTGTTAAACAAATCAAAAATCATTTTATATTTGAGATTCTTGAAAGTAGCCACCCTTTGCCTTGACAGCTTTGCACACTCTTGGCATTCTCTCAACCAGCTTCACCTGGAATGCTTTTCCAACAGTCTTGAAGGACTTCCCACATATGCTGGGCACTTGTTGGCTGCTTTTCACTCTGCAGTCCAACTCATCCCAAACCATCTCAATTGGGCTGAGGTCAGGTCATCTGATGCAGCACTCCACCAATCTCCTCCTTAGTCAAATAGCCCTTACATAGCCTGGAGGTGTGTTGGGTCATTGTCCTGTTGAAAAACTAATTATGGTCCAACTAGGCACAAACCAGATGTCTGCGTCTCACAAAGATACGGTTGGAACCAAAAATCTCCAGTTTGGACTCCAGACCAAAGGACAGATTTCCACCAGTCTAATGTCCATTGCTTGTGTTTCTTAGCACAAGCAAGTCTCTTCTTCTTATTGGTGTCCTTTAGTAGTGGTTTCTTTGCGGCAATTAGACCATGAAGGCCTGATTCACACAGTCTCCTCTGAACAGTTGATGTTGCAATGTGTCGGTTACTTGAACTCTGAAACATTTATTTGGGCTGCAGTTTCTGAGGCTGCTAACTCTAATGAACGTATCCTCTGAAGCAGAGAACTCTGGGTCTTCCTTTCCTATGGTGGTCCTCATGAGAGCAAGTTTCATCACAGTGCTTGATGGTTTTTGCGACTGCATTTGAAGAAACTTTCAACGTTCTTGAAATGTTCCGTATTGACTGACCTTCATATGTTAAATTAATGATGGACTGTCGTTTCTCTTTGCTTATTTGAGCTGTTCTTGCCATGTGGCCAAAATATTGCTATCTTCTGTATACCCTCCTACCTTGTTACAACACAACTGATTGGCTCAAATGCATTAAGATAGAAATTCCACATTAACTTTTAACGAGGCACACCTGTTAATTGAAAGCATTCCAGGTGACTACCTCATGAAGCTGGTTGAGAGAATGCCAAGAGTGTGCAAAGCTGTCATCAAGGCAAAGGCTGGCTACTTTGAAGAATCTCAAATATATTTCTCTTTTTTTTTTTTTTTTGGTTACTACATAATACCGTTTGTGTTTCATAGTTTTGATGTCTTCACTAATATTCTACAATGAAGAAAATAGTAGAAATAAAGAAAAACCCTTGAATGAGTGTGTCCAAACTTTTGACAAGTACTGTACATGTTAGGTACATACAGTTGATTTGTAAAGTATGCAGTTAAAGCATATGCCATATCAGTATCTAGGTTTACAGCAATTTGTTTAGATTTTCATGCAAATGTTTGCTTAAAATATGCAAATTTCACAAGCAGTGGTCGATTTCCATCAAACGGTCTTGTTTATTAAAAGCTGTGCGGAATGACGTGCACATAAAAAGCACTTTGTCGTAAAACTTTTAATTTACCAAAAAAAAAAAAGTACAATGTGTTTCCATCCACTTTTTAACTCTGCCGTTGGTTTTGGCACAAGAAGTCTGCAACAACCGGTAAATGTGCCCACTGGTCTTAGCACGTGTGCTCTAGCCAACAGCTCGCAGATGCTGTGCAGAGGGTAGGCTTCATGATGACATTTTGGATAAGAGCAAGATCATTTTTATTTGTCAATTGACAGCCAAGCATTGATCATCATGTCACTAGCGTCAAACTAAGACCCTCAATATTTACTGGAAAGGAGCATCAAGATCATCACTGTGCACTTTCACCACCCTGTGAAGTTCATCAATTATTTCATCTGTAGCTTAATAAACTGCAGTGCACATGCTTTTCTAAGTCATGGGAGAACCACGCAACATTCTACATTTTACTTTGAGATGATGTTTTTTTGTTCTGTTGACATTTGGAAAGTTTTCCTCTACAGTGTCCTCGTTTGTCAAGTGAAAGAAAAAAAAATGGTGTACAATTTGAAATGTGTGTATTGAATGACAAATCTGACCACCTCAACCATTCATTGGGAATGGCTCAGTGTCTATTCCCTGAGCCATAAATGTTGCCACTTATCTAACACTGCTAACCAATGAACCTCCTATGCTGTTTTTACGATGCTTTACAGAATCTGTTACACAGACTCCATCGGTGTCCAGGAAGATCAGTACCCTCCCAATATTGCTGTCAAAGTCAACCAGTCTTACTGTCATGTACCGGTGAGTATTCAAGATGGGGAATCACATCAGGCATACAAACCAACTAACTAATCAGAAGAAAATGCCTAGGCCTAAATATTAGAGGCTTAACATGTCTATATTTGTTCTGTACAGGGTTACTACCCTTCTAATAAGCCAGGTGTGGAGCCGCGTCGGCCCTGTCGCCCAGTCAACATCACACCTTGGTTACAACTCTCCACTGCCACCAACCGGGTCACTGTCACATGGGGCAACTTCGGCAAGGTCAGTCTCTGGTTGACACTGTTCTGTAATTGAAAACCTCGCTGCTGTATTCCAAATTTGTTTTGATTCATTTTTATGACAAGTTTTTGAAATGGTGTGGTTTGTTTTCTGTAAAACTTCATATCTGCTGCTTTCCAGTGTTCATTCTGCTCACTGCTCTTGTTCTGTGTGCAGCGCTACTCTGTGGCAGTGGATTTAGTGAGGGTCTTCACATCAGCAGAGCTCTTCGGCCAACTCAAACACTGCTCAGTGGAGAGTGCAGAACGCTGTCGTGAACGCAGTAAGTGGCCTCAACATTTTTCTCTTTCTTCCTGTTTTTCATGCTTCTTGCATTTTAGTGATGTTCACTGTGTA
Organism: Oncorhynchus kisutch; assembly: GCF_002021735.2. Taxonomy (NCBI): domain Eukaryota; kingdom Metazoa; phylum Chordata; class Actinopteri; order Salmoniformes; family Salmonidae; genus Oncorhynchus; species Oncorhynchus kisutch. The sequence continues at coordinate 18,541,344 of NC_034183.2, read as the reverse complement.
ATGCTGTGTGATGTTCAACTAGTTTCTCTCTGCTGTGTCCAGTCCAGGACAAGCTACGCTTTGATCCAGAGAGCGAGATCGCTACCACAGGGCTACGGGTGTCCCTCATCTGTCCTGTGAGTATCTGGCTCCCACCCTAATCCATATCCACCCAAGAGTGGAAGTCACAAACCTTTCAGTTGTTTCTGACCAAAAAAAGAGAACTCACGACAAAACAGGTTACAACCCACTATTTGTCCACAGCTTAATAATCAAATCAAAGTGTATTCGTCACATGCGCAGAATACAACAGTTGTAGACCTTACCGTGAAATGCTTACTTTACAAGCCCTTAACCAACATTGCAGTTCAATAAATAGTTAATAAAATATTTACTAAATAAACTAAACTAAAAATAGAATCAATCAAAAAGTAACACAATAAATGTAAATAACAATAACTAAGCTATATACAGGGGGTACCGGTGCTGAGTCAATGTGCAGGGTTACAGGATAGTCGAGGTAATGGCATGTCTCCCTTTCCTCCTCTCAGCTGGTGAAGATGCGGATAGGTGTTCCATGTCGGGTGATCACCTGTGCCCACCTGCAGTGTTTTGACGCGATCTTCTTCCTGCAAATGAATGAGAAGAAGCCCACGTGGACCTGCCCTGTGTGTGACAAGCAGGCTCCCTTTGAGCTGCTCACCATCGATGGGTAAGTAAGGCACGTTGAGACTTACTAGCACTACCACTCACAGGAATTTGAGAACCACGCTTCCTCTTTGCATGGGTCATTGCTTGTTCAACCTTGGAAACAAACATTTGCATTTTTGGAGCAATTTGTAGACTCCTGTTAACCTGCAATGGCTTACCTACACTGGGCTACATTTTCAATAAGGCTGTTGCCTCTCCCTGTTCTATTGTGGAACAGAGTAGAATAGTAGAAATATCAAACCATTTCCATTGGGCTCCTGAGTGGTGCAGTGGTCTAAGGCACTAAATCTAAGTGCTAGAGGTGTCACTACAGACCCTGGTTCGATTCCAGGCTGTATCACAACTGTCTGTGATTGGGAGTCCCATAGGGTGGCACACAATTGGCCCAGCGTCGTTAGGGTTTGGTCGGGGTAGGCTGTCATTGTAAGTAAGAATTGATTTGACTGACTTGCCTAGATAAATACAATTCCACAAACTTCCTATCTAAGATTTGAAAGTTGATAATGTGTGTTGTGGGACACATCTGATCGATCCCTTCTTGTGTGTCCTGATATGATATGTACTTCTCTTACTGACTGTTTGTCTCATGTTTCAGGCTGGCATCTGAGATCTTAAAAGAGACCCATGAGGATATTGAGGAGATTGAATATCTGACTGACGGTTCTTGGAGACCCATCCGAGATGAGAAGGAGAAGGAGAGGGAACGCAGCAACACGCCTGACTACCCTGTTCTGGATATATGTAAGTGCATGTCAAATATTGCCATTATTGCCTTTTCGACAATTGCAGACTAACGTTTTGATTTTTAATTTAAGTTAAGACGCCACGCTGTGTAGGTCATGTCTGTTTATCTTTTTTTTAAACAGCATTGGTTTGTAATAGTGTGTGAATCTGTTCCTTCTTCTCAGGTGTTCCTGAGTTAAATGGCCACTCCCCGGCCCACAGTAGCACCAGCCAGACGGGGAAGTCAGGAGCTGGGTCCACGGCGGGGGGGGCGGGAGGAGGAGTGGTGGTTGATCTGACTCTAGACTCTGAGGAGGAGGGGGGAGGGGCTGGAGGAGACAGCGACGACACTGAGGACAGCCAGGACAGCCCCGCCCCCAAGAGGGGCCGATACGACTATGACAAGGACCTGGTCACAGCGTACTGACTGGCGGACTGACCCCACAGACTGGGAGAGAGGGTTGGGCTAAGTTGGAGGACTGGAAATCATTAGTCCCTACTACATCACCCGCCCCCACTACTCTAGCATATATTCACACAGACACATGCACATATATGCACTGTCAACCTCTGGAGTGGTTAGGCTTCCTCAATACACCACTGGAAAAAGCAGCTCTCTGACACTTGTGACCCTCCCCCTCCCAGCATTCAAATTCTGTATCCTCCATCATAAAGACCATTGAAAAGAGTAACCTCCTGAACTATTTATCCCCTCCATCTTCTTGTACTTTGTATTTGACTTGAACTTAAGGCTCTCAAAGCCACAAGCATTTGGTGTTTGCGTCTCAGAATTTCGTCACTTTTTGTGATCGCAGGCAGTGGGAGATATGGAGCCTCCTCCGTAGTTCAGTGGTAAGAGGTCAAAATAACTTAAATGAATCATTTGGGACACGAACAACAGACTAGATTTTTCTGGAATATGATTAAATTGAACAGCACCCATACTTTTTCTTTCTGTTTAATTTATTCAGAGAATGAAAATAAATTAGCTCTAACAAAACCTTTCCCCATTTTTATTGTCTTTAAATGCTGACAACCTACCTCAGTCATACACAGCAAACTTACTTGACCAGAGAGAGTAGTACCTGAACTAAGGTTGCTATAGTATTTAACAAGAGGGTCTATTTTTATTTATTTTATTTTTTTCACTCACCCGCCTCACTTTTCCAAACCATTTATATATGGCCTTTCTAAGGAATGGGTTATTGGAATCAGGGTCGTGTTTATTAGGGCACATGTTGCAAAACAAATTTTTATGGTTTGTAACAGAAAATGAGCATTTCTTATTGGACAAGTACAGTTGGTACCTCCCTATTTAACTCCATTAGAGCATTTTTGTTCCAATTTGTGCCTACTGAATACGACCCAGGAATGCTGTGTCTTTGACAAGTTCTTGTATATACCCCTCACTGCATTGAAATCTACGATTTGATTTGGTGGCTGAATTCATATGACAAGCAATTGTCTTTGTGGAGAGTTTGCAAAAACAAGCAGTTATCATTTGATGTTTTGGAACATGCTCTTTTCAGATTCTTCCTAGTGTTCTGTTTTGCCAGTGTTGTTCATATTGATCAAGGAAACAAATGCAGGATGTATTCTTTTCACTTGCCTATTTCATGTCAGTTTTCCACAGTTGGATAGTCTAGAGACTGACTACTGCTGCATTCAACCTTCCCCTGATATCCTGAGAGCTTTGCAGGGTTTTGAACTGGACTCGTTTTTTTCTTTCTGTTTTTTTTTTATTGAACAAGGCTCTAACTAAAGAATGATCATGTCACAAATATTACCATCCACACAATTGGTCAAGATCATGTTGAGGCAATTGTACCAAACAGATTTGGGTCAGTTATCTCTTGTTGTTAGGTCAGATTTGGGTGCCTTTTTTGTTTTGAGTTAAGATTGGTGGAGGCTGGAGCCCACAGTCGTTTGGCTACTTGAGCTGGTCTACACAGGAAGGCTCAGTAAGAAAATTAATTAACTTATTTTTTTTCTTTTCCCTGGAGTGGAGGACTTGAGGGATGTATCTTCAGATCTGGAATGGGATTAATTTGTTAGTGTCGTCATCCTTTTTGACTTAATTTTCTTCGTCTTAAGTATTTTATTTATTGATAATTGATTGCTTCACGTCTTTTATTTGAATGGCAGTTTATATTAAAATGTACATATGTCTCAATGGAAAGAGTGCTTTACCAGAGCATTTATATACGGCTCTGATCTGTACACGTTTTCAGTAAGGGATGGCAGAACCCTTACGAAGCTTGGTCTTTTTGTGGAACAGTGAATGATTGCAGCACAAAGCACTGCCATTGTTAGACAGGTTCCATTCCTTTTCCTCTGAGGAAATTTAGCACTTCTAACCAATGACACATTCTGCCTCCTCCCAGTTCAAAGATATTACCCTCAGAAATCAGCATTTATTATCACATAGATCCTAGATGAATGTCCTTTACATCCGTAATAGCTTCTTCAGAGGAGCTTTTTTCCACAGGCACAGTTAAAATTGTAATAAACAGTTCATCTTTTGATGTTGTTGAGAGAATTTGGCTACATGGATGGTATTAGTTTAAATATCCTCTCACTTTTATTTACTTTCCAGGTCATTAGATTCCTCACCCCTCATTCAGAACTGTAGAGATGGCATTTCTGTTTTTATAGAACTGTGTGTTCTGAATTCCAAACATGTCTCAAATGGTATTGATGATGCATGCATTTGACTAGCATATTGATGTTTTGTGATCATCCTGAATTCAGACTTGCGTAGACATTTTGTCCAAAGTGTAGTAGTATACCTAATCTAATGAGATGGTAACGAGCTGAGGAAACTTATGGGCTCTGGTCTTTTATGTTAACCTGGTCTTCCAATATTCTGCAGTACTCATGACATGTCCATATAGCTTGCGGATTGTTATACCGATTGGTGAGTCCTGTAAACATGGGAAACCCGCAATGATTGATGGCACTTTCTGTAAAAGAAAGTCAAACCGTAGCCGTGTCCCTGAATATGACAGTCGTTGTACAACTTAATGCATTTAAGCAACATGTTAATACATCTTGCAGAATTTAATCTTCAACTAACATAAATTACTTTACAGATTTAAATCACATTGTTTAAATTTAAAGGTGCAAAAGTGTAGAAGAACATCGCTGCACAGATGAGATTTCCTCAAGCTTTTTCATATCGTGGGCAAGGTGAGAGGTGAAGTACATGTTGTTTCTAAGGAACTCAATTATAATAATGCTTAAGGTAGCATGAGCAGTGGCTTGCAATCTATGATGTAAATGTTTTGTTTGTCTTTTTATATGTTCATATTAAAAGACAATACAATTAAAATATTTTATTAAGCTTTGAATTGCCTCCAGTTGTTCCAAAAGTCCAATAAAATCACAAATACCAGTGTTGGAACTGATGCCACTTTAGGTGTAAGAGAGGTGGTTGAGGTGTAGATTGGTGTGATGTCCTGTACCTGACACATTTGTCTCCTGTTCAAAAAGAACTACAATTCTAAAAAATCGTATTCGAACACCTGTTATTGATGTGTGGAACTAATTAAAACATTTTAAAATCGAATTGTCTTAGATACTTTTAAAGCTAAAATTACTTAACTGAAGTTTCTTCTGGAAAAAGTGATTTAAAACACATTTAATCATGATCAAATGACTTTTGCAGTTTTCCCATAGGTAATCAAATTGTATTTGTCACATGCTTCATAAACAGATGTGGACTAACAGTGAAATGCTTACGTATAGGCCCTTCCAAAAAATGCAGAGAAAGAAAATAGAGAAATAATAGTAAAATAAAACACACAGCGTTAATCATTGGTCATTACTAACTTGGCTATGTACAAGGGGTACCAAGTCGATGTGCAGAGATACGAGGTAGTTGAGTATATAACTAGGAATAAAGTGACGGATAGTAAACGGTAGCAGCAGTGTTGGTGATGAGTCAAAGTTAGTGCAAAATAAATCATGGCTATCAATTTATTAATGATCAGTCTATTATGGCTTGGGGGTAGAAGCTGTTCAGGATCATTTTGGTTCCAGACTGGCATCGGTACCGCTTTCCGTGCAGTAGCAGAGAGAATCGTCTATGACTTGGGTGTCTGGAGTCTTTGACAATTGTTAGGGCCTTCCTCTGACATCACCTGGTATAGAGGTCCTGGATGGCAGATAGCTCTGCCCCAGTGATGTACTGGGCCGTATGCACTACCCTCTGTAGCTCTTTGCAGTCGGATGCCAAGCAGTTGCCATACCAAGCGGTGATGCAACCAGTCAAGATGCTCCCAATGGTACAGTTGTATAACCTTTTTGAGGATCTGAGGGCCCATGCCAAATCTTTTCAGCCTCCTGAGGGGGAAAAGGAGTTGTCGAGCCCTCTTCACGACTGTGTTGGTATGTTTGGACCATAATAGATCCTTAGGGATATGTACACCGAGGAATTTGAAGCTCTCAATCTGCTCCACTTCAGGCAGTTCTATGTGAATGGGGCTGTGCTCGGCCCTCCGTTTCCTGTAGTCCACGATCAGCTTCTTTGTCTTGCTGACATTGAGGAGAGGTTGTTCTGGCAGCAGACTGCTAGGTTTCTGATCTCCCTGTAGGCTGTTTTATCGTAGTCTGTGATCAGGCCTACCACCCGTGTGTCATCAGCAAACTTAATAATTGTGTTGAAGTGTAGCCTGACCACGCAGTCGTGGGTGAACAGGGAGGACAGGAGGGGACTAAAACGCACCCTTGAGGGGCCCCTGTTTTGAGGGTCAGCGTGGCGGATGTGTTACCTACTCTCACCACCTGGGGGTGTCCCGTCAGAAAATCCAGGAACCAGTTGCAGAGGGAGGTGTTCCAGTCTCAGGGTCCTCAGCTTAGTGATTAACTTGGAGGGCACTATGGTGTTGAATGCTAAGTGAAGTTTTCCATCCAAAATTTAAGCCTTTAATAGTCTCTTGATGCACGTGTCTAAGTAACATACTAAAAAAATATGTTCTCCATCCACCCACCTAGTCATTCAATAAATTGTCTTTATTTTTACTATTTTCTACATTGTAGAATAATAGTGACGACATCGAAACTATGAAATAACACAGAATCATGTCGTAACCAAACAAGTGTTAAGCAAATCAAAATATATTTTAGATTCTCCAAAGTAGCAACCCTTTGCCTTGACAGCTTTGCACACTCTTGGCATTCTCTCAACCAGCTTCACCTGGAAAGCTTTTCCAACAGTCTTGAAGGAGTTCCCACACATACTGAGCACTTGTTGGCTGCTTTTCCTTTACTCTGCTGTCCAACCCATCCCAAACCATCTCGATTAGGTTGAGGTCAGGTGATTGTGGAGGTCAGGACATCTGATGCAGCACTCCATCACTCTCCTTCTTGGTCAAATAGCCCTTACACAGCCTGGAGGTGTGTTGGGTCATTGTCCTGTTGAAAAACAAATGATAGTCCCACTAATCACAAACCAGATAGAATGGCGTATTGTTGCAGAATGTGGTAGCCATGCTGGTTAAGTGTACCTTGAATTCTAAATAAATCACAGTCTTACAGCAGAGCACCATTACACCACCTCATCCATGCTTCACGGTGGGAACCACACATGCAGAGATCATCTGTTCACCTACTCTGCATCTCACAAAGACAAACATTTCAAATGTGGACTCATCAGACCAAAGGACAGATTTTCAACGGTCTAATGTCCATTGCTTGTGTTTTTTTTTGGGTTACTACATGATTCTATATCTGTTGTTTCATAGTTTTGATGTCTTCACTATTATTCTACAATGTAGAAAATAGTAAAATAAAGAAACCCTGGAATGAGTAGGTGTGTACAAACTTTTGACTGGTACTGTATACAGTTGAAGTAGGAAGTTTACATACACTTAGCTGGAGTCATTAAAACTCGTTTTTCAACCCCTCCACAAATTTCTTGTTAACAAACTATAGTTTTGGCAAGTCGGATAGGACGTCCTTTGTGCATGACACAATTTTCCAACAATTGTTTACAGACAGATTATTTCACTTATAATTCGCTATGTATGACAATTCCAGTGGGTCAGAAGTCAAATCAAAGTTTATTTGTCACGTGCGCCGAATACAACAGGTTCACCTTACAGTGAAATGCTTACTTACAGGCTCTAACCAATAGTGCAAAAAAGGTATTAGGTGAACAATAGGTAAGTAAAGAAATAAAACAGTAAAAAGACAGTGAAAATAACAGTAGCGAGGCTATATACAGACACCGGTTAGTCCGGCTGATTTAGGTAGTATGTACATGTAGATATGGTTAAAGTGACTGTGCATATATGATGAACAGAGAGTAGTAGTAGCGTAAAAAGAGGGGTTGGCAGGTGGTGAGTGGTGGGACACAATGCAGATAGCCCGGTTAGCCAATTAGCGGGAGCACTGGTTGGTCGGCCCAATTGAGGTAGTATGTACATGAATGTATAGTTAAAGTGACTATGTATATATGATAAACAGAGAGTAGCAGCAGCGTAAAAGAGGGGTTGGGGGAACACAATGCAAATAGTCCGGGTAGCCAAGTTTACATACACTAAGTTGACTGTGCCTTGAAACAGCTTGGAAAATTCCAGAAAATGATGTCATGGCTTTAGAAGCCTCTGATAGGCTAATGATATATTTCAAGGCCTACCTTCAAACTCAGTGCCTCTTTGCTTAACATCATGGGAAAATCAAAATAAATCAGCCAAGATCTCAGAAAAATATTTGTAGACCTCCACCTGTCTGGTTCATCCTTGGGAGCAATTTCCAAATGCCTGAAGGTACCACGTTCATCTGTACAAACAACAGTACAAGTATAAACACCTTGGGACCACACAGCCATCTTACCGCTCAGGACGTAGATGTGTTCTGTCTCCTAGAGATGAACATACTTTGGTGCGAAAAGTGCAAATCAATCCCAGATCAACAACAACAACAAAGGACCTTGTGAAGATGCTGGAGGAAATCTGTGCAAAAGTATCTACAGTGGGCCAAAAAAAGTATTTAGTCAGCCACCAATTGTGCAAGTTCTCCCACTTAAAAAGATGAGATAGGCCTGTAATTTTCATCATAGGTACACTTCAACTATGACAGACAAAATGAGAAAAGAAATCCAGAAAATCACATTGTAGGATTTTTAATGAATTTATTTGCAAATTATGGTGGAAAATAAGTATTTGGTCACCTACAAACAAGCAAGATTGCTGGCTCTCACAGACCTGTAACTTCTTCTTTAAGAGGCTCCTCTGTCCTCCACTCGTTACCTGTATTAATGGCACCTGTTTGTACTTGTTATCAGTATAAAAGACACCTGTCCACAACCTCAAACAGTCATACTCCAAACTCCACTATGGCCAAGACCAAAGAGCTGTCAAAGGACACCAGAAACAAAATTGTAGACTTGCACCAGAATCTGCAATAGGTAAACAGCTTGGTTTGAAGAAATCAACTGTGGGAACAATTATTAGGAAAAGGAAGACATACAAGACCACTGATAATCTCTCTCGATCTGGGGCTCCACGCAAGATCTCACCCCGTGGGGTCAAAATGATCACAAGAACGGTGAGCAAAAATCCCATAACCACACGGGGGGGCCTAGTGAATGACCTGCAGAGAGCTGGGGCTAAAGTAACAAAGCCTATCATCAGTAACACACTACGCCGCCAGGGACTCAAATCCTGCAGTGCCAGACCTGTCCCCCTGCTTAAGCTAGTACATGTCCAGGCCCGTCTGAAGTTTGCTAGAGAGCATTTGGATGATCCAGAAGAAGATTGAGAGAATGTCATATGGTCAGATGAAACCAAAATATAACTTTTTGGTAAAAACTCAACTCGTCGTGTTTGGAGGACAAAGAATGCTGAGTTGCATCCAAAGAACACCATACCTACTATGAAGCATGGGGGTGGAAACATCATGCTTTGGGGCTGTTTTTCTGCAAAGGGACCAGGACGACTGATCCGTGTAAAGGAAAGAATGAATGGCGCCACGTATCGTTAGATTTTGAGTGAAAACCTATTTCCATCATCAAGGGCATTGAAGATGAAACGGGGCTGGTTCTTTCAGCATGACAATGATCCCAAATACACCGCCCGGGCAACGGAGTGGCTTCGTAAGAAGCATTTCAAGGTCCTGGAGTGGCCTAGCCAGTCTCCAGATCTCAACCCCATAGAAATTCTTTGGAGGGAGTTGAAAGTCCGTGCTCCCCAGCAACAGCCTCAAAACGTCACTGCTCTAGAGGAGATCTGCATGGAGGAATGGGCCAAAATACCAGCAACAGTGTGTGAAAACCTTGTGAAGACTTATAGAAAACGTTTGACCTCTGTTATATACCCTTTGTTGGCAATGACAAAGTATTGAGAAACTTTTGTTATTGACCAAATACTTATTTTCCACCGTAATTTGCTAATAAATTCATAAAAAATCCTACAATGTGATTTTCTGGATTTTTTTTCTCTTATTTTGTCTGTCATAGTTGAAGTGTACCTATGATGAAAATTACAGGCCTCTCATCTTTTTAAGTGGGAGAACTTGCACAATTGACTAAATACTTTTTTGCCCCACTGTACAGTGCCTTGCGAAAGTATTCGGCCCCCTTGAACTTTGCAACCTTTTGCCACATTTCAGGCTTCAAACATAAAGATATAAAACGGTATTTTTTTGTGAAGAATCAACAACAAGTGGGACACAATCATAAAGTGGAACAACATTTATTGGATATTTAAAACTTTTTTAACAAATCCAAAACTGAAAAATTGGGCGTGCAAACTTATTCAGCCCCCTTTAAGTTAATACTTTGTAGCGCCACCTTTTGCTGCGATTACAGCTGTAAGTCGCTTGGGGTATGTCTCTATTAGTTTTTCACATCGAGAGACTGAAATTTTTTCCCATTCCTCCTTGCAAAACAGCTCGAGCTCAGTGAGGTTGGATGGAGAGCATTTGTGAACAGCAGTTTTCAGTTCTTTCCACAGATTCTCGATTGGATTCAGGTCTGGACTTTGACTTGGCCATTCTAACACCTGGATATGTTTATTTTTGAACCATTCCATTGTAGATTTTGTTTTATGTTTTGGATCATTGTCTTGTTGGAAGACAAATCTCCGTCCCAATCTCAGGTCTTTTGCAGACTCCATCAGGTTTTCTTCCAGAATGGTCCTGTATTTGGCTCCATCCATCTTCCCATCAATTTTAACCATCTTCCCTGTCCCTGCTGAAGAAAAGCAGGCCCAAACCATGATGCTGCCACCACCATGTTTGACAGTGGGGATGGTGTGTTCAGGGTGATGAGCTGTGTTGCTTTTACGCCAAACATAACGTTTTGCATTGTTGCCAAAAAGTTCAATTTTGGTTTCATCTGACCAGAGCACCTTCTTCCACATGTTTGGTGTGTCTCCCAGGTGGCTTGTGGCAAACTTTAAACAACACTTTTTATGGATATCTTTAAGAAATGGCTTTCTTCTTGCCACTCTTCCATAAAGGCCAGATTTGTGCAATATACGACTGATTGTTGTCCTATGGACAGAGTCTCCCACCTCAGCTGTAGATCTCTGCAGTTCATCCAGAGTGATCATGGGCCTCTTGGCTGCATCTCTGATCAGTCTTCTCCTTGTATGAGCTGAAAGTTTAGAGGGACGGCCAGGTCTTGGTAGATTTGCAGTGGTCTGATACTCCTTCCATTTCAATATTATCGCTTGCACAGTGCTCCTTGGGATGTTTAAAGCTTGGGAAATCTTTTTGTATCCAAATCCGGCTTTAAACTTCTTCACAACAGTATCTCGGACCTGCCTGGTGTGTTCCTTGTTCTTCATGATGCTCTCTGCGCTTTTAACGGACCTCTGAGACTATCACAGTGCAGGTGCATTTATACGGAGACTTGATTACACACAGGTGGATTGTATTTATCATCATTAGTCATTTAGGTCAACATTGGATCATTCAGAGATCCTCACTGAACTTCTGGAGAGAGTTTGCTGCACTGAAAGTAAAGGGGCTGAATAATTTTGCACGCCCAATTTTTCAGTTTATGAAATGTTAAAAAAGTTTGAAATATCCAATAAATGTCGTTCCACTTCATGATTGTGTCCCACTTGTGGTTGATTCTTCACAAAAAAATACAGTTTTATATCTTTATGTTTGAAGCCTGAAATGTGGCAAAAGGTCGCAAAGTTCAAGGGGGCCGAATACTTTCGCAAGGCACTGTATATCCACAGTAAAACGAGTCCTATATCCAGGTATATCCAGGTATATCCAGGTATATCCAGGTATGCTACCAAATACTAATTGAGTGTATGTAAACTTCTGACCCACTGGGAATGTGATGAAAGAAATAACAGCTGAAATAAATAATTCTCTCTACTATTATTCTGACATTTCATTCTTAAAATAAAGTGGTGACCCTAACTGACGTAAGACAGGGAATTTTTACTGGGATTAAATGTAAGGAATTGTGAAACTGAGTTTAAATGTATTTGGCTAAGGTGTATGTAAACTTTCAACTTCAACTGTATGTTTTTATACCTACAGGGGTCCTAAAATTCCAAATCAGATAGCTAAATGATCCATGGTATGACCATCTTAAAACAATGCCATATATTAGCTTAGTAAAAAAAAACTCCTGAGGCTTAGACTTTCAGAGGTGAAATACTAAAATGAAACAAAAATCTAAGCAAACCTTTTGAAAAGTGAAGTAAGTTTGTAGTCTGAACTGAAGTATTTGAGTAGGTAGTTGACGAAAACGGCTTGATTGTCATTTCTACAACCTTCCATTGGAGGTCGCTAATCATGAGAGACCTGGCGATAGTTTAATTGCTATGCCCAGATAGCTCAGTCTCGCGATTTTTGGAAGACTCCACTGTTTTCGGTCGTTGCAAACAGGAGGACGGGGAGTCCATTGACAGCTTTGTCACTAGGTTAAGGGAAAAGGCAGCTACATGTGACTATGGTGCTTTAAGAGATGAACTGATCAGAGATAAGATTGTGCTTGGCATAACTGATGAGGGCACCCGCAGACGTTTGCTGAGAGAACGTGACCTGACGCTGGCCTTGGCAGTGGAGACATGCCGTGCAGTGGAGCTTACTGATATACAGATATGGTCCATGGAGCTAGAAAGGCAACATACGGACAATGTCAATGCTACATTCAGGCAGCCAGTAAAGAAATTCCCCTTTGCCACAGCTGATGCTGATACTACAGCCAACTCTGCAGTAGACAACCCCAATACATGCTGATATTGTGGCATTTCTCATGGACGAGGAAAAGAACACTGCCCAGCCTATGGAAAAATATGCAAATCCTGTGGTACAGCCAATCAATTCGCAAGGGTCTGCATGAAAAGCAAGAGAAAGGAGGGTAAAGTGCACTCCATGGAAACAAACACAGATGAAGGGAACGACATCACAGGGGATGTACATGATAACGAGTGCATAGGGGCAGTGAGGGCAAAAGGACAAAAGTGGTTTGTCACTCTGCTACTTAATAATAAACCACAGCAATGCCAGCTAGATTCAGGGGCCACATGCAACATTATGAGCCTTAAAGACAAAAGGAGGCTCGCGCCCAGAGACAAACCCACACAGAGTAGCACCAAGCTGAAACTGTATTCAGGCCAGTTCATGACCTCTTCAGGCCTGTTTGTGACAGAGTGTGTTTTACGTGGCCAGAAATACACCCTTGAGTTAGTCAACAGGCATTACTGTCAGGTTCTACATGCGAGCGCCTTGGGCTTATTAACTTCACCATCCCAGCTGATCTTAACATTATAGACAAAGTCCAGGCTGGGCCCCTGAGCAAGGAGACACTCCTAAGCAAGTACCATGATGTCTTCAACGCACCGGTTGAGTCAGTTCCCGGGGAAGTCCACTTTGAGTTGGACGCATTAATCCAGCCTGTCCAGTGTGCACCCCGCAATGTCCCAGTGGCCATGAAAGCAGCTACGAAGGCTCAGCTTGACAAATACGAAGCAGATGGCCACATCATATCCGTCACCGAGCCTACAGACTGGATAAGTAATATGGTTATCGTCAAGAAACCAGACAAGCTACGGATATGCATTGATCCTAAACACCTCAACCGGGCTCTGCGATGTTCACATTACATTATGCCCACGTTGGAGGATGTTCTTTACAAGCTCCCAAAGGCCATAGTCTTCACGCTCGTGGATGCCAGAGATGGCTTCCTGCAGTGCAAGCTCGACGAGCCCAGCAGCTACATCACCACCTTTTGGACATCCTGGGGCAGGAAGAGGTGGTTGAAGCTTCCGTTTGGTGGCTCCAGAGGTGTATCAGCGGAAACAGCATGAGCTGTTGATGGGACTCAGTGGCGTGGAACCCATAGCAGATGACATCCTCGTAGTGGGCTGTGGGGACAGTGATGAGGAGGCAGAATGTGACCATGACGCCAAGCTGCTGGCCCTGATGGTCAGATGCAGACAGGTCAAGCTAAGGCTAAGCATAAAAAAGCTTCAGTTTAAAGTGCCAGAGGTCCACTTTCATGGGCACATCTTGTCCTCCACCGGAATGAAGGCGGATCCTGAAAAAGTGAAGGCTGTCTTGGAAATGCCCCACCCATCTGACGTGAAGGGAGTGCAGCGCTTCGTCGGATTCGTCACCTACCTGGCCAAATTCCTACCGCGGCTCTCTGAAGTGTGTGAGCCACTGAGGAGGCTCATGGACAAGGACACCATCTGGCATTGGCTCCCAAAACATGACGCAGCAGTGAGGGAAATAAAACAACTGGTCACCCAGACACCTGTACTGTGATACTACAATGTGTCAAAACCTGTCACGATTCAGAGTGACTCAAGCCAGTATGGACTTGGCTGTTGCCTCATGCAGGAGGGCCAGCCTGTGGCATTCGCCTCTAGGGCACTCACCCCAACAGAGCAGAACTAAGCCCAGATAGAGAAGGAGTGCCTCAGCATTGTGTTTGCATGCCAACGCTTCCACCACTACCTGTATGGGCGTGACAATAATACCGCAGAGACAGATCACAAGACCCTTATTGCTATATTCAGCAAGCCTCTCCTGAATGCCCCAAAACGACTGCAGAGCATGCTACTGGCCCTACAAAACTACAACCTCAAGGTGGTGTATAAGCCAGGGCCAGAGATGTATGTGAGTGACACACTCAGCAGGGCTACTGCATCAGGCACTCACACACGCTCCATGCATGAACAACACGCAGTGTTCAGCTTACAAACAGAGTAAGTGGATGTTGAACACATCAACCAGGCTGACTACCTCAATGTTACGGACCAGCGCCTTATACAAATCAGACAGCATACAGACAGGGACGGGCAACTCCAGGCATTGAGGTCTGTGATTCTGATGGGCTGGCCCGACTGCAGGGAAGAAACTGCTTTAGCCGTCAGAGAATATTGGCTAGTCAAAGAGGAACTCAGTGTTCAAAACGGAGTAATATTCAAGAGTCAGAGAGTCGTTATTCCCCGGTCTCTGCGCCCTGAGATGTTGGCACGAGTGCACTCAAGTCACATAGGAGGTGAGGCCTGTTACAGACAAGCACGTGACACACTGTATTGGCCAGGAATAAAGAGTGAAATCAAAGACTATGTCAGTAAATGCACAATCTGCAATGAATATGCCATTGAGCAACAGAGAGAGACGATGATGTCCCACGAGCTACCGATGCGCCCCTGGCAGATAGTAAGTCTAGATCTCTTACAGCACAGTGGCAAAGACTTTCTGCTGGTAGTCGATCATTACTCAGACTTTTGGGAGATCGACCTCCTCCCCGACCTCTCAGCAGAGACAACGATCAAACGCTGCAAGGCTCAGTTTGCCCGCTATGGCCAGCCAGATAGGGTAATTTCAGACAATGGACCCCAATTCTCCGGAGTTGAGTTCCGAAAATTTGCTGCAGGATGGGAATTCGAGCACGTCACTTCATCACCACGACACCCAAAAGCTAATGGGAAGGCGGAGTCCGCAGTAAAAATCGCAAAGAACCTCTGCAAAAAGGCTCTGCGAGAGGGCAAAGATGCCTGGAAAGCAATCCTGCAGCGGCGCAATACCCCGACAGAAGGCATGGATAGCAGCCCGGCACAGCGCCTCATGGCACGGTGCTTAAAAGCAGCTTTGCCAGTAGCCAGCACTCTTCTGGAGCCATGTGTGGTGAAGCTACGTCACAGAAGACAGGTCTCCAAGTTCATCTACGACAAATCAGCAAAAGACTTACCTGAGCTCAGGGTGGGTGAAACGGTGCGAATGAAGCCACTATCAGGGGACCGGACAGGCCTCTGGAGACTTGGATCCTGTGTACAGAAAGTGGCACCACGCTCCTACTTGGTCGAAGTGAATGGATCACTGTACCGTCGTAACAGGGTTGACCTTCGGATTGCTGAGCCAGCACCTACTCAGAACCCTGATGGCCAAAGGGGTCGGATAACAAAAGACAGAACCCCAGCAAGTCACATGGGGCCTGAGGCACTGGGCGAAGAGCCAGGGGATCACAGGTTGGCCGCTCCCTCGCCCATCAATTCTCCCCTTAGACATTCAGGTGACACGCCTGTGCGGGAACCCGCAGTCCTCGCAGACAAGCCCCCTGTCTTTTCACGCTGCGGGCGTCTGTCCCAGTCACCGAAAATACTTAATCTGTAGGTTTCCCATCAGGGATTGTTGACAGACAGAGATAAAAGTGAAGAGAATATCAAAATGTGTTGTTGTTACCTGAGAAAAATAAATAAATAATACTAAACTGTTCATGTTGGAAATTGTTACTAGGTTTGTTTTGTTAGTGAATTGACACCTCCTGTCCTATTTTATTAAATTGAAGATGTTATGGGTGTAAGATGGCACAGTGATGCCATCTGTTGGTAAATGTTCATTACTGCAACTCTTGTGTTTTACCGGGGTGCTTGAGATACCCGGATGTGTCGTGATGTACTGAACAAGACTGGTTACTCGCATCAATGCCTCTGTCTCGTCATTTAACATTCAAACAGTTGCTGGGTTTACACTAGATACCACAGCCACATAGTCAAAATTGTCTACATCTTAATTTAAGGTTAGGATTAGCCATAAAGTTAACACTGTGGTTAAGGTTAGGTTTAAAAATCAATATTTAAGAAGATACATTTGAGTTTATAGGCGTGGTTTATGACTTTGTGGCTTTGGTAACTAGTGACGAACATATTTCTGTTTCCTGTACAGAAACCCCATAAGCAAAGATAGTTCACTCCTGCCGTTTACCATTTGAAAAAATAAGTCAGTTCCGGTCTACTTAACTGGGTGTGACTCCCATAGACACCAATACAATAGCAGCTGGGTCCATTAAACCAGAAGAAAACAACTGCGAGTGGGGTGTCTCGCTTCCTTTTCAGTCTCTGCCGAAACCCTTCTCCGCAACCAAGCTTCACACCCGGCTGCATAGGGAAGGTCCACCGCGGCACCCCCCCCAAACCTTCGAAGGCCAACCATCCTCGGTCAGTGACCAGTCCTGTCAACCACCACCGCTGTCCTTTCCGTGAGACCTGAGTGGCGAGGGCCGCTCCAATTTGAGGAACGCAGCACACGATTTTCGTAGGGGAGCTGGTTCTAGTTATCGCCTAGCAGCTAGCTTGCTAGCTAGTCAATAATCGAAAGAAACAATAACGTTAATGTGTTGTGTAAGAAATACTACTAGTGTAACGTTGCTGTTATAGCTAGCTAGTTTGTTTGTGAAATATTCTGTACTCGTTAACTAGTTAGTTATCTAAATAACCTTAGTCAAATGCACCTGACCTGTAGGTGTCGTGCATGAGGGATTGTCCTTACAGTTATCTGCCATGATCGCAAAGTAACGTTACTTAGCTAACGTTAAGTCACAGACCGCCAGCAACATTTACCCCTGTTGCTGTTTTAGAACAACTTTGAAATATCAGTTCATTTTTGTACTGATTTGCTTTGGAAAGTCGTCCAGTGCACTGTCAAATATTTCGAAATGGCTCCGAAGAGAAGACCCGTTCCCCTAAATATCACGCCCATTGGAGAGGGGCAGTCCATCTCCACGACCATCGATGCTGCGTCCGAGTGAGTGTTCAAGGAGGGCTGAGGGCATGTACTGTACTGATATTAGGCGAATGTTGATTCCGGGAACTGTAGTTGCACAATTTAGTTCCAGGCCAAAACTAACCTACGTAACACTAGCCTAACACACCTAATTCAAACCAATCATGGGCTCAGTGATCAGTTGTATCTGGTACTGCTCGGCTAGAACACAAATGTGTCCCCAGGAAAATGGTTAAGAATATGGTTGTTTAATGTTGATCTATGCCATCCTCACTCCATGCATATCTCCTTCTTAGAGCCAATCTGGAGGCCTTACAGAAGAAGCTAGGCGAGCTAGATTTGGACGAACAGCAGAGGAAACGTCTGGAGGCTTTCCTCACCCAGAAAGCCCAAGTGGGCGAGCTGAAAGATGACGATTTCCACCCCATATGTGAGCTGGGCGCTGGCAACGGTGGAGTGGTCAACAAGGTCCGCCACAAACCCTCCAGACTGGTCATGGCCCGGAAGGTGAGTCTAACCTTGTATGTACTTTTGACATTTTTCTCCAAATCCAGAGTTTTTGACTCTGAAACTGATAGTTATTCTAGATGAGCAGTAGATTATTTGAATGTTTATCTGATCTCTCTACTCCACAGCTCATCCACCTGGAGATTAAGCCTGCCATCAGGAACCAGATAATCAGAGAGCTGCAGGTGCTCCATGAGTGTAACTCTCCCTACATCGTGGGCTTCTACGGGGCCTTCTACAGCGATGGCGAGATCAGTATCTGTATGGAGCACATGGTAAGAGTGAGAGAGACAGAGGTTTGAGTTGAGGGGGAGTGTCTGATTTACCTCAGTCATTGAACTAACATTACGCTGGAATGATGCAGCTTGCTGGAAGACAATGGGGGGGGGGGGGGGGGGGGTTCATGGCAAATAGGCAGATGTGTGAACTCTCATTTTTTTTAGCTGAGAGTATGAACATTTGTGTGTGGTTTTGAGACGGCAATGGTGCTTATAATAGGACCTGTGGTATAACACTAACCAACCAGTTGTAACTTTGTTTCAACAAATTGATGTGTTGCAATGGTTGTTACGATATACCCTGCCATGCACCTGGAGCTATTGTGTATTACTGTATGACAAAAGAATACAAAATGCAGAAAGTGCAGTGTGTGTCAGACATAAAGCTGTGGCCTGTTGGGTACAGGATGGAGGCTCTCTGGATCAGGTACTGAAGGAAGCCAGGAGAATCCCTGAGGAAATCCTGGGCAAAGTCAGCATAGCAGTGAGTATTACACTACATAATGAAGATTTATTTGTGCTTCATTCAGTGGTACTTGCGGTTATTTTGTAGATGTCTAGATTTATCTCATTTTAAAGCAAGTTTCCTGCAATTCTATACCTGAGTCTGTAATACCTACATGTTTCAAACATACCACCATAGTCCCTGTGCCCAAGAAAGCAAAGGTAACCTGCCTAGAGGATTACCGTCCCATGGCACTCACGTCTTTAGCCATGAAGTGCTTTGAAAGGCTGGTCATGGCTCACATCAACAACACCATGCCGGAAACCCTAGACCCACTCCAATTCGCATTACGTCCCAACAGATCCACAGATCCACAATCTCAATTGCACCCCACACTGCCCTTTCCCACCTGGACAAAAGGAACACTTATGTGAGAAAGCTATTCATTGACTTCAGCATTCAACACCATAGTGCACACAAAGCTCATCACTAAGCTAAGGACCCTGGGACTAAAGACCTCTGCAACTGGATCCTGGACTTCCTGACGGGCCGCCCCCAGATGGTAAGGGTGGACAACAACACATTTGCCACGCTGATCCTCAACACCTGGGACCCTCAGGGGTGTGTGCTCCTGTACTCGCTGTTCACCCAAGCACAACTCCAACACAGTGGGTTAACTGCCTGTTCAGGGGAAGAACGACAGATTTGTACCATGTCAGCTCGGGGGTTTGAACTTGCAACCTTCCGGTTACTAGTCCAACGCTCTCACCACTAGGCTACCCTGCCGCCCCAATGTGAGCAAGACAACGGAGCTGATCGTGGATTATAGGAAAAGGAAGGCCGAACTGGCCCCCATTAACATGGACAGGGCTGAAGTGAAGCGGGTCGAGAGTTTCAAGTTTCATGATGTCCACATCCCCAAACAAACTATCATGGTCCGAACACACCAAGGCAGTTATGAAGAGGGTACCACAACACCTTTTCCCCCTTATGAGACTGAAAAGATTTGGCATGGGTCCCCAGATCGTCAGTTATACAGCTGCACTGTCGAAAGCATCCTGACCGGTTGCATCACCACCTGGTATGGCAACTGCTCGGCATCTGACTGTAAGGCGCTGCAGAAGGTAGTGCGTATGGCCCAGTACATCACTGGGGCCAAGCTCCCTAACATCCAGGACTTAAATACCAGGCGGTGTCAGAGGAAGGCCCTAAAAATCAAAGACTCCAGTCACCCAAGTCATAGACTGTTCTCTCTGCTACCGCATGGCAAGCGGTACCAGAGCGCCAAGTCTAGGACCAAAAGGCTCCTTAACAGCTTCTACCCCCAATCACCCCCCCCCCCCCCCCCTTTCTTTTTACATTGCTGCTACTCACTGTTTATTATCTATGCATAGTCACTTTACAAATTACCTCAAATAAACTGTATCCCTGCACATTGCCTCGGTACCAATACCCCCTGTAATATAGCCTCTTTATTGTTATGTAATCCTCTTGTGTTACTTTTATGTCTTTTTTTTCTCACTTTAGTCTATTTAGTAAATATTTTGTTAACCAACAATGCAGATCAAGAAAGAGTTAAGGCCTTGTAAGTAAGCGTTTCATGGTAAGGTCTACTACACCTGTTGTATTTGGTAACATTTGATTTGATTTTGCTGGGAATGTCTGAGTGGCCTGAGTGAGGGACCTAATGGGAGGGACATAACCTGAAAACTAGCTGTTATTGGCAGAGCGGTTTGGAACTCTCTTTGTGGTCTATGGTATTCTATTAATTTATAACACCAGGCAAGCCAAAACTGCACCCAAACGCTGCTGATTAGGTCTTGTGTAAATTGTATTTTCAACCAGCAACTATCAGGAAATAACACATTTCACCAGTTGTTGTACAATATGTAAGGACAAAAATGAATTTAGATTGCACTGGGCCTTTTGGAATGAGTTTCTTATTGTTTTCTCCTGTAATTGTGATGATCAGGAGTCACAGGAAGCTCTGTATGCAAGACCTCACTGTTCTCACCGTTCACACTGTGTGTGTGTGTTTTTTTAATGTGATATCCTGTATGGATGTGTCTATGGACTCAGCTGGTCTTGATGATTTCAGGTCCAGGAAGTGTGGGTTATTATATGTTGTGTTAAATAAAATGTTTGCATCTCACTTTTAAAGGTACTCAGAGGACTTGCCTATCTGCGGGAAAAACACCAGATCATGCACAGAGGTAAGCGACCGCTCTCCATATAGAATGTGTGTGTTTTTGTGCATATTAACGATATGATTTCAGACCCTGGATAGTGTTTGATTTGGATGGGATGAATTAGTGTGATGTCTATAGTGTGTTTGGGTGTATCTGAAGCTGAGGAGTTCTGGTGTCTAGTGTTCTGTAGTTGAGGGCGGCGGTGAAGTGTTTTGAGCTGAGCGTTGTGGTGTAAAGTTTTTTATTTTTATTTTTTAAACTTGAGGGCACTGGTGTATGTGGAGCCGATGGGGTGGGCTCTGGGGTGTAGTTAGAGGTGGAGCTGAGCGCCACGGTGTATTGGGGTGTGGTGGTGTTCAGCAGCAGGGCTGAGGCAGAGCTGTCTAGGAGCCCAGTCGGTAATTACACGCTCTCCGATGTGATTACATGGCAGCCACACCCTGCAGCCCCCTCCCTCTGTCTCTGTCACGCCACCTCTCATACTTGCCCCTCTGTCTCCTCTGAAGTGGGAGGGGTCACCACAGAGGATGGATAGCAGGTCTACTACACCCCATTATTGAGAGAATTTTTCCAGACTAGAGGGATTGAGGAGGATTTGGCTTGTTTGTATGGTCTTAAATGTAAATGTTGCGGTCCATGCTAGCTAGCAGAATCAGTGGCTTTGTGAAATGTCAGTGGTGAGGTGTCTGGCATGGTAGAGGGACAGGGACAAAGAGAAGTAGGGAAGGGGCTGCTGGGTCTGGGCCTCCAGCCCTCTCTCGCTCTCTGACAACTCAACTGTCCTCCCTCCCTGCTCTGCCACGCAGACGTCAAGCCCTCCAACATCCTGGTGAACTCGCGCGGGGAGATCAAGCTGTGTGACTTTGGCGTGAGTGGCCAGCTCATCGACTCCATGGCCAACTCCTTCGTGGGAACGCGCTCCTACATGTCGGTGAGTCAGCTCTCCCTCCCCTGCCCAAGCCGCCTTGCCAAGAGCCGAGGCCGTACCCAGTAGAGGGCTGTGTCACATGGAGGCAGCCGCTGCCAGCCCTGTCCCCTTCCCCCAGACACCTGGAGGGAGCGATGCACAGAGCTGCCGCCCACTTGGCCCTCTCTGGGTGTGACGTGCGTGTATTCCTCAACAGCCGGAGAGACTGCAGGGCACACACTACTCTGTGCAGTCAGACGTGTGGAGCATGGGCCTGTCCCTGGTGGAGCTGGCCATCGGCCGCTACCCCATCCCCCCGCCTGACGCCAAGGAGCTGGAAGCCATCTTTGGCCGGCCAGTACAGGATGGAGCTGAGGGGGAACCACAGGCCCCTTCCAACCGCCTCCCCAGACCACCAGGAGGACGACCAGTCAGCGGTTAGAACACACCTGAAGCCCTTTCTTCTTACACAATATTACAACACCGATTATATAACTGCTTTTCAAACAGATTTATTTTTGCTTTTCAATAAAAGGTATTCTGGAAGAAAAATATATATAATTACAAAAAAATGTTATGTTTTAATTATAATATCTAAATACCTCTCCATATTGTCCTCTATTCCTCAGGACATGGGATGGACAGTCGACCTGCCATGGCTATATTTGAGCTACTGGACTACATTGTCAATGAGGTCAGATGAACTGCTGACTCCACAATATATTCTCCTTGTTCGTGTGCTCTGGTTATTTTAAATGAGTTTTGTCTTGCGCACCTTCTCCTCATTCCCAGCCTCCTCCCAGGCTTCCACTCGGTGTCTTCACCAACGATTTCCAGGAGTTTGTGACAAAATGGTGAGCCCAAGCATTCATCATATAATAATACTGCCTATTATTACCTCAGCACCTTTTATTGTCAGCATTCAGACATAATTCCCAGTTGGTTTACTATGATTGTTTGGTGGCTGTGTGTGGACTCTCCACATCTTGTGAATTATTGTATATACTAGGCAGAGCCTAGAGCAATATGAAACAAACTTAGATTCTCACCTCTAGAGAATCACTTTATATTAGGTAAAGTCAGCAAAATGCTTATTGTGATTCCCTGTGCTACTAACCTACTCCAAGAACTTCTGGAGGGTTTAGAGAGAAACATCTTTCATAGTGGAGAAAGCTTTCCTTTTATTTCTCTTTGCTGAGTTTTCTAATGATTTCTCGGGAAGTCATAGAGATTATCAACTGTTTGTGTTAATAGTCTGATCAAGAATCCAGCGGAGAGAGCTGACCTGAAGATGCTGATGGTATGTAGTTTTCAAATTGGCTCAGTTTTAAACCGCTTCACCTGCGTTTCACCTGCGTTTCACCTGCGTTTCACCTGCGCTTCACCTGCGCTTCACCTGCGCTTCACCTGCGCTTCATATTGAAAGTCAAGTCTTTTTTTCAAATTTTTTTTGCAATAAAGTGATCAGGGGCTTGATGTGATCAGGGGCATGATGTGATCAGGGGCATGCAACTACAATCAGGGTTGGGGTGTAGCGGATTACATGTCAGGGATAACAAAAATGGGAACTGTAAACCGTTACGTTACCAGCAAAAATATTGTAATCAGATTACAGATACTTTGGAATAACTAGATCATTTCTTCGAGGATTACTTTTAAATTCAGAAACGTTTGCAAAGAAAAATATTTCACATTTCTGTTTTCTCAATGACGTTCAAATCAGCATTGAAAAAAGGCGCAAGTTTAAGTTTGTTCCACCTGAGTGTGTCTGACCACAAGTCAGAAAGTCAGAGAACACTGATGTCACACCAAATGTGTTTGAAGGATCACAGCAAAAGAGCAGGAATAGGCTTTTTTAGGCTACAGTCCAAACTATGTCTTCCAATTGTACAACTGTTGTCGGCATCCAAAGATTATCCAACTTGAATAAAGGCTTGGAGGTAAGGATGACAGCAGTGGTGTAGTCTACGGCGATACGGATATCACTTATTATTGATATCTACATTTGAATCACACTGCTGCGCTCTCATTTAGCTATTTGCGCCTTACGGATTGTGGTTGTTGTGGATTGCTGTTCACAAATCTAAATGTATATTTGAACCCAATAATGGTTGAATTCAAGAAGTTTAAGCTGCTTATCAATCATCGTTTTTTAACCCGTGGACAGTCTGTGAAAAATGTGCTCTTGCAACAGCTGCACAGTGAGGATCCCAGCCTATGGAATAAAAGTGGGGATTTCATTGCTCAATCTAATTCATGCTGATAAAAAAATGTAATCCATTGGCTTAATGGACACATGTTCCAACTCACACACTTTTGATAGACTTAAAGGGGCAATCTGTAGTTGCTGCATCCATTTTTGGACTTGTAAATTATATATATATCCATCCATAGATTGATTCTTGAAGAATATAACTTATAAATGACTCATGAGCTTAGTTCAACTGTTACACTCCACGAGAACCCAAAATATAAGCTTGTTTTTCTCCAATGTTTGTAAATGTAAACAACCACTATATAGCTTCATAACATGGTTAAAACAATCATTTTGATATAATGGATGGTCAGTCCTTGCATCCATAGCTCTGTCTATTAATTTGAGAGTGGTAACATTTCTCCAGGCCCATCCCTCAGCTTTTTACCAAAACACCAACAAAAGTTAAATAGGCCTATAGCAAATGCAGCATTCATTTTTTCACGTGTAAATAGCACTTTGCTAGTGTTCAAAGCATGCCATTCCACGAGCGCAGCATTTATTTTTCAACTCAAATTAATGAGCCCAATTAGTCCTCCATGACAAAATCCCAAACAACAGATTAGGGCTGGCTAATAAGTCCTTAGTTTTGGGGTTATGCTCAGGTAAAACAATTTGGCTAATCTATATTTCCAAGTCCTATTCTTGAAGATCAAGGGGTATCATTTTTTGGGGGAATGACTGGAATTCTGATGGACGGGTTTTTAATGTAAAGATATAATTTAATCGTATTATTATATGTAGTAGAAAGTGATGGGTTAGAAGAATCCTACATAACCAACCCATAAAGTAAAATTTAACATATGGCCAGCCTTGTAAACTTGAACATTGATTTATCCTGCAATAGATGTATATGTTACCGATTGAAACACATTTGTCTTCTTCTAAGTACTCTCTTAAGGGGAAAGTAATGGAATGTAATTAGATTATGTCACTGAGTTTGGGTAATCTAAAAGTTACATTACTGCATGCAATTTTGGATAGGTAACTGTAATGGATTACATTTAGAAAGTAACCTACCCAACCCTGCACAAAATACGCTAGTGCAACAGATTCGGCAGAAAATTGCTTCATTTTCATTAGATGACAACAGAAGTGCAATGCTATTTTGGCTAGGAGCCACACAAGAAAATTTGTTTACAATGGAAAAAGCAAGGTATTTAAAAAAATATATATATACAAATTTAAATGCAAAAATGAAACATGGCCATCATATCTAATGTTTGTCATAGGACATTTTAGCTGGCTACATTCTAATGTTTTGCTTTAAATTAATCTATCATTTTACCAGAGAAAAGTACTGGATAAAAGTAGCTTCACATCAGTCAAAGCACTGTCAACTGATGGAATGCCTGTTCGAGAATGCAGGGATTTGATTGGTCTGATGGTGAGAGCAAAGCTTTCTCATCTGGTGGAGAATTGCAACTGAATCAAAAAATTAATCTGAAGCCGAGCAGAAATTACAATAAGAAGCATTTCAGATCTACTTTGACAATAGGCAGCAATATATTTCTTATGCGTTTTATCTCAAATAATTGTGTGGAAAAACGCGTAAATTCTGCGTTAAAGCGACCACTGTGGCTATGTTACCTATCTACTGTAAATGCCCTTTCGATATTAGCCATGAACTAATTCTGATGTATTAACTAACTTGCGTTTGCTGTTTTTGTTATTGTTTAGAACCACACGTTTATCAAGCGTGCTGAGGTGGAGGAGGTGGACTTTGCTGGCTGGATGTGTAAAACCATGGGCCTCAACCAACCCAGCACCCCAACCCGCATCACAGAATGAACAGCCCAACGCCAAACTGCTTCCCACATTAGGATCCATGGTGTCTCACTGTCACACACACACACACACACACACACTTTGGCACCCTTTTCGTCTTGCTCTTTAAAAAAGGTTTCAGCACTCTCTCTAAAGTACATATCATCAACAGGGCCAATTGACTCAATGTATGACCACAGATTTTCCATACCAGTAGCAGGGTAGATCTACACACTAGTCATGATATGTTTCTCCAATCATCATATTAAAGAGAAGGTACAAGGCATGAAAGGGCTGCCAGGTTATAATTTAATGAATTGTCATTGATATCATCTTACCACATTTGTATTGATAAATTCTGTATTAATATTGACAAGAGAGTTGTTAATGGTTTGTGCAACTGCATATTAGTGAAGGCTGTAGAGGGGCCATATTTGACAAAGAAAAAGTGTCCATGACAGAAATCATTGGAGTCAAGTGCTTTGTATTCACAGGAGGACAGCAAACCAAAGAAGGTACTCATCGTGACTACTAATGTTTTGCATTTAATGCCTTATCAAAGTACTTCGTTTTGTACATTCATGACCAGTACAGTTTTGAGAGAGGAGTACTTTGAATGTTGACATTTTTATTTGACTATAATAGTAATTACGTAGTTATCAAATGTGCTCATTTTACAAAATGACATAATTTGATATCTTATATATTTTCCAGACACTTAAGATCATGTTTTTGTTGTTGTTGTTTTTTACTTGTATCTGTATCAACTGCCTGAAACGCACATCTGTGTCAAGTCAGAATACGTCCAACACCTTGACTAGAGACGCTCTGAAATGTTCCGATTTTTGCCAGTCGACTCAATTTATTCCCCCAAGTGTTTTTGGTTCTGCTCGCACTGTTCTGCTTTGCGTGAGTAAGTGTAACCTACACGCCAAGCTTTCTTTTGGTGAATCCGTGGTTACTGGCTCTGGTGGGGGTTTGGGTAGCATGTATTAATTAGCCTGTCGTCTGTAAGAGCCCCTGTGTATATATAATCTGCTTCTGGCTGACCTTTACAATTTCCAATAGACTTGCATTCGTTGCTAACAAAGTTAATGCTTTGTCGCCTGTATGTGTATAAAGCTATATAAACTGTACGCAAGTGCTATTTTGACTCGTTTAGACAGAAATGTAAGACATTTCGTTTTATCTAAAGCAAATGTGTTGGATATTGTTATAATGTAAAAAATAAAACGTATTTGTGAATGTATATGGCAATTTTGTTTTATGTGGGGAGTTGTGTGGTTAGTTATGGAACAAATGATAAATAGTGCTTTCTATTGGGCGAACTGAATGGCTTTGCCCTCTTGGAGGAGCGTTCCTTTAGAAACTGGACACTACCTGATACTTACGGAGGAAAGACGGGAGGTAAGTGCCAAATGATGCTCTTGACCCAGGTTATGACATGCTACACATATCCAAGGAGTCTTCAACTCTCGAGTCACGTATTGTAGCTATAACACAGCTCCCCGTTAAACTATACTCTGGATACTTATTTTAAAACCAAAACACTTTAGGAGATACATTCCATATTGCTCTTAAGTGTTTGATGAAAATGTCTCGCATTTGGCCTGAATTAAGTCAACCATGACTCAGCCACAAATGACAAAAGCAGAGTTGCTGGTGGGTGTTTGTGGTGGGTAAGGCTAGTTTATATTGGACTGTATTGTAATAAAAATGGCTGACATCATCTGACCTGCCAACCAGAAGGGAAAATGAACCAATCTGATGGTTCGCTAATTATTTAAGACTTGTATGAAAACTGTATAGTTCAATCGTTCAGATGTACAAGGTATTGGATATTAAACTGCAGTACTGTTGGCATAGATTCTTTTATTGATTTCTAGCTGTTATTCTAGTGTAAATAGTTTATATTAATTGTCCGTATAGCATGGGTATTCAAAAACCTAATGGTTTTCTGTTCTACCTGATGAGGTGCACCCACCTGGTGTCCCAGGTCTAAATCTGTCCCTGATTTAAAATGGAACAAATCCAGTGGAACACCATTCGAGGTCCAGAGTTGAGTTTGAGGGATGTATATATTTTTTATATTCTGTGTTACCTCTACTACCTGCTGTAGTGCTGACACTGCCCTCTAGGCTGGGTGTGTGTTACTGCCTCCCCCATGCTGTCACAGCATGCCTAGCCTAGTTCTTCTCACAGTGCCAAGCCATGCCACACTGTGTGGGGTGCAACAGATTCCAGTCAGACCAAGGAGACACCAGTCATGGCTAGCTGTTTCATCACAATACATAAGGTAAGCCATTTCACTTCATACATGAGAATGTGTTCATACTCCGTGTGATGCCTGTTTAGAGTATGGAAGATCTCCATCCCACTCTGACTGACTGTCCAGGTGTGCAGTGTAGAAAATTTAAAAAGTCTGTAGGCATGTTAGAAATCAGTCAAAATGCGTTGTCCTTATAAGAGATATAAAGCCGAACGATTTGATTTTGACTGGTGTCTTACACGCCACCTAAGAAGCATTGGTAAAAGTGGGATTAGTATGACGAGGTGAGGCATGTTCTGTAGTCTTACCTGTAAAAGGTACAGGTATTCTAGTACAACGTGAGAAGGGGGAGAGAGAGATTGAGAGTCTAGGGGGTTACTGGCAGCCCCTGTGTCCTGGAATGTACCAAGGCTTGTTTTTGGGGTGGGACACTATGACCTCAGGCTATGGGATGGGTGGGTGCGATTCGGTAGAAGAGAGAAGACTAAGGTAAGAACTACAATCAGTTCATGCCCAATTAATATGGACTCTGTTGTCAACTGTACCCACAGCAAGACGATGAAGTCAAGTGCTCATTTTGATTTATGTCATTGAGATGACAAATGTCCATTCTTGATCGCAGACAAATCTCTCTCTTATTTTTCTCCCCAGAGAGGAGAGCAAGAGAAACATCTAGTGGAATGCTGTTTCTTTAAGAGAGAGAGAGGGTGAGAGAGAGCGAGAAAGGGAGGGACCTCTTTGCCCTCCAGAAACCAGGAAGGGAATTGAGTTGATCTGCTGGCGCTTGGTTAGCGCATACGGGGCTTTGAGCAGCACGACAGTTAGAGAGAGAGGGAGGGAGAGGAGGGCTGACCCATAACAAGCACCACCACGGCCATCGCAGGTGAGCTAAAAGCACCCCCGCTTACACCCCGCTGTCCGCCCAGGGCCTGTCGACCGGAGGGAGCAGGCACAGAAGGAGAGGAGAAAGGAATGAGGGAGGGGGACAGAGAGAGAGAGGAGAGAGCAAGAGGGGAGGGGGGGGGGGGGGGGGGGGGGGTTGTCGCAGACAGTAGTTATGGATATGTTTTTATTCCTGATAAAATACTTATCTGATTCCTGCTTTTTCCTTTCTGGGGATGATTCAGTTTTATTTGGTGTGTTTGAGGCATTAACTTTTAGGGCAGGTGGAAGCACTTAGAGGATGAGGTGGATGGGATGTTTGGGGGGGGGGGGGGGTTCTGAACAAGAGAAAGGAGGAACCAAAAATAATTATGTAGAACAAGGTACGATGACAAGCAAATGACAACTTTTCAGAATTTGTCATTCACTAAGAAATCATGCTTGGAGGGAAAAGTTATGAGCAATGTGTTTAAATATATTTTTGCTGGGTTGGTCCTTTCCTCCTGGTTTGGAATTGATCAGAATAGAAATGAGTCTTTAATTTGGTCAGGCCTCTTGAAGTGTGTTTAAAACGTAGACAGAGGGGTAGTCTCACTGAATACAGTGTTTGGCTGTGACGGTTCTGGCCGAGAGCCTTTTGTTAGTATGCAGCAAAGCCCTGTTTGATGGCTGATCTGTACTTTTAATACCTGGCATCCTGCTAGCAACATACTGTAGTGTATAATTCTGCCCTGAGTGCTTACGTTGGAACAGGCTTGGAGCAGTGGGGGTGGCGAGGGACGGAAAGCTGGGACTCGTAGTTCACAGCAAGGGCTGTGTAGCAGGTCAAATAGCATTTAAGGACTCTACATCCCAGAGTGCCTTGCCCTTGGCCATACAGAAAAGGGAACAGCTGCCAGCCTATCCCAGCAAGGAGGTGTGGTGAGTGAGCGGCTGTCAAGCCAATCACAGACGAGGAAGATATGCAAGAGCAGTGGGCTGAAAATAGAGGGGGGGAGTAGGTGTCTGCTTGTGTGGAATCAGGCAAGGGCTTGCCTGTATGACTAGGGCCACTCGGAAGTTTCCTGTCTGCAAAAGCTCCAGTACTGAGGCAGCAGGCAGGGCCCTACCCAGACACGGAGACAGGAGAGCCGGACAGGGCCTGGGGAAGGGACACGTGCTTCTGCCCAGCTGGTAAGAGCTCAAACTGCACTCTCTCCCCTGACACTGAGGAAAGAGAAAGGAGGAGGAGAGCTGAGGAAATAAATACCAGGTTCTCTCTGTCTCTCTCTGTGTGTGTGTGTGGTGTGTGAGAGAGAGAGTGGGATGGGGCTTCAGAGCTCCTGACCCACTTGCAGATAAAAAACCGATGGTAAATAGGGCACTGTTCACAGCAGGTAGATCACATCATGTTTATAGAGACTGTTGTCTTAAAGATTTGGGAATACACACTGTGACATTTTAACACCTTACTTACTGGGATGATTTAAAATGAGGATGATCTAAAACAATGTGATTGTGTGTAATGTTAAAGGTTATTAATGGTGTTATTAATGTAATAAGTGAGTCTGCTACAGATGATATCTCCCTCCTTACCCTCAGGCACAGCTGTGACATGATGGAAGAAAATGTGACACCTCTTGTGGACAATTTCCCCTCATTAGTGAAGTGTAGAGAATGAGCCGCCACTGGAAACTTTGCCCACTGCCCTTGGGAACTCCTGTATTAGTTTATTAACTTTCAGTTGTTCTTTTCCCCGGCTGCCCACACCCTCCTTCAGTTGTTCTTTTCCCCGGCTGCCCACACCCTCCTTCAGTTGTTCTTCTCCCCGGCTGCCCACAACCCCTTCAGTTGTTCTTATCCCCGGCTGCCCACACCCTCCTTCAGTTGTTCTTTTCCCCGGCTGCCCACACCCTCCTTCAGTTGTTCTTTTCCCCGGCTGCCCACACCCTCCTTCAGTTGTTCTTTTCCCCGGCTGCCCACACCCTCCTTCAGTTGTTCTTTTCCCCGGCTGCCTACACCCTCCTTCAGTTGTTCTTCTCCCCGGCTGCCCAAACCCTCCTTCAGTTGTTCTTCTCCCCGGCTGCCCACACCCTCCTTCAGTTGTTCTTCTCCCCGGCTGCCCACACCCTCCTTCAGTTGTTCTTATCCCCGGCTGCCCACAACCCCTTCAGTTGTTCTTATCCCCGGCTGCCCACATCCTCCTTCAGTTGTTCTTCTCCCCGGCTGCCCACACCCTCCTTCAGTTGATCTTCTCCCCGGCTGCCCACACCCTCCTTCAGTTGTTCTTCTCCCCGGCTGCCCACACCCTCCTTCAGTTGTTCTTCTCCCCGGCTGCCCACACCCTCCTTCAGTTGTTCTTCTCCCCGGCTGCCCACACCCTCCTTCAGTTGTTCTTCTCCCCGGCTGCCCACACCCTCCTTCAGTTGTTCTTCTCCCCGGCTGCCCACACCCTCCTTCAGTTGTTCTTCTCCCCGGCTGCCCACACCCTCCTTCAGTTGTTCTTCTCCCCGGCTGCCCACACCCTCCTTCAGTTGTTCTTCTCCCCGGCTGCCCACACCCTCCTTCAGTTGTTCTTCTCCCCGGCTGCCCACACCCTCCTTCAGTTGTTCTTCTCCCCGGCTGCCCACACCCTCCTTCAGTTGTTCTTCTCCCCGGCTGCCCACACCCTCCTTCAGTTGTTCTTCTCCCCGGCTGCCCACACCCTCCTTCAGTTGTTCTTCTCCCCGGCTGCCCACACCCTCCTTCAGTTGTTCTTCTCCCCGGCTCACCTCAAGTAGCCCTCTTGGCATTGTGTGATTTGTGTCACAATGTATTTTAGCCTACTGTCTGTCTCTGTCCTGTCCGTCTGTCTGTCTGTCTAAAGACGTTGCAGGAAACATAACTCATTCTAATTCACGGATGCATATTTCTGGCAACCCATACTTGTTGGACTTGTTTTGAAGTGTGTGGGTAAGAGAGAGAGGAAGGGGCATATTGTATTGTAATAAAGACACCCACAACTGAGAGGTGTTTAGATAGCTTTCAGAGGCAGTGTTTTTAAAATTATTCATCTGTCAAATGTCAAAGTGTTCTGATGTTACTTTTGCTACCCCTGAGTACCAATTGCAAAAGGCTGCACTTACTTTCAGCCTGAATAAATTCCACTAAGAGGTTAAGTCGGGACGCTCCATGTTACCCACAATAGCATCCAGGGGAATTGCAGGGGACTTCAGTGGCTGTGGGTAGGCCCTAGACACCACCCATCAATTTGGCGGTGAGCATGTTGAATACAGTTTGATATTCTTGTATGTTGTGCACCATAATGCCCCAAACTAGCAGGTCCACAGTGACAGGAGGAGACAGGTTGCATGCATGCTTACTGACAGTCTTTGGAAGGCCTCATTTTGGGGTAATGTTGCTTTTGGGTGGTGCACTGAACTATAATCTGCCCCATTTATTAAGGGGGAACTCCCCTTGTCAGCAGCAAAATGTCCCACTGTTCTTGTCCCAAGTAGACAGGCACACAGACATGGCTCTGTCTGTTGTGTTGTTGTTGTGGAGTCTGGGGGGAGTGATAGGGTCTGTCCTGGGCCTGCTGGGTTATGAAGCAGCTCACATAACCTGATCAAATTAGAGGCTGAGATGCAGCCAGGGTTAGAATAGGCCGTTGTGTTGTGAGTGGGACTTCACTTTTTACACTTTCCTTTCACACGGTGGGTTGTCTCCAAGATGTCACACATTTTTGTCTGAGTAATCTATTGTCTGAGAAATCCCATGTTGACCTTGGTACTACGTATGGAGAGAGGAGTGTTCGCTTAAGTCTCCTGTGATCAGAGGGTAGCATATGACAATCTCATGGCTGTTGAGTTCCTGTCTCATTTCCAGACGTTGTTCTAGCCTTCTCAGCAGGCTGAAGGGGATGTGGGCGATGTGGTTGGCCAGCAGGGGCACAGCGCAGTGCAGTGTCTGGAAGAGAGAGAGAGAGAGGGATGGTCATCTGATAACAGAGCGGGTTCTGTTACACGCCTGTCACAGACACACAGGAAGTCCTCTGCACACAATGCACAGCCGCCTGCACAGAATGGCACAGGGCTGAGGGCTACTGCTGCTGGGCCTGGCTCTACTAGGGGTGCAGCTGATTTTTGTGCTACTGTGAGTTTGGATCCACTACTTCCTGACTGACAGCATGGCAGCGTTAGGGAAGTATAGTTCCAGCAGTAGAAGAGGTTGTGTCTCTGTTTGAAACGGTGCTGCCAGATTTGCAAGTCTGTTTCTGGACCAGCTAGCTCAGGCTGGAGGAGGGAGGCAAGGAAAGCCAAGTAGAGTTTGGTTTACTTTACTTTGCTAGGAGAAGGGGGATGGTACTGTAAACCCATACAATAGTCAGTTATTGATTCCCGACAGTGGCTCTCCAGCTATCTCTTGATCTCTGGGGTAATGGTACCCTTAAAGAACTTAGACCTTTGATATGAAATCATAAAAATCTCCCTCTTCCTCTTGCACTTAACCTTTATTGACAAACATGATATAAGGACTTTATATAATGGTGTCTAACCCCTCCTGCAGTGTGAAGGGTTAGTTTCTTACAGGGGCTAAGAAAAGGTTTCTCGAGTCTCAGACACTTTCGAAGTGCATTAAATTTACAGTATTCCTTGGGCTGATGTCAAGGTTGTGAGTTTGTTTAAGATTGCCTCGCCCACTACCTTTCAGTCAGGGGCATTGTGTCTGATTCTTGGCAGCCGTCTGCCGTGTTTCAAGTTGAGCAGCACAGCCCCACCTCCAGTTTTATCAGTTGTTCGCCCTCTTCCTGCTCAGGACCTAACAGGCTTGTTATCCCGGGAAGCCTGGCAGAAATGATTCACACAGCCACACTAGGCCAGGCTCAGCTTCAGTCAGAATCATGTTCTTCTTGGAACTGGCCTGCCCCCCTCCTCCCCATAGTATTTCTGATTATCCTGTAATATCCTCTGTGACATGACCTTGAACCCTGGTGACCCCGGTCCAGGGATTCCCTTTCTCTGGGCTCAATCAACAGGGGGCTGGTCTTAGCCTGTGACAGTCAGCCAGGGAAAGACAACCTGTTTGCACTCTGCTGTCTAACTATATCACCCACCCTATGCTTCTATGAGTTATACCCTAGTCTACTGTAATTGTTCCAGTGTGGTTGGAGTTAAATTATTCACAGATATACCACTGATCCCCCACACACTTGCACTGCTTGTTCTGCTAAGGATGCTTGTTTTCTGGTTTCTGTGTTGCTCCCTTCAGCAGGGAAACAAAGAAGTGTGTGGTTGACTGCTCTTCAAAAGCATCATAGCAAAAACACTCAGTTTCAGCGACTTTCATTTTGGTCATGTAAGGAACACATGAGCTTTTCGTGGGTAAGGATGATAGTCATTTTACTCCAGGAATGAACGGTGTCAGACAAAGACTGTAGCTTCTTTGATCCTGGTCCCAGTTGACCTGAGATTATATTTCCAATATAACTCACCACCCAGTGTATTACAGGTTTTATAACTACCAGTATAACCACACGGTGTCACTGTATTGGTCATTAAATAAGAAGGGTTCTATCTAGGACAGAAGCCCATTTATCACAGTCAGGTGTTAAAAGCCAAATAGACAAAGTTCAATAGAACTGAAACAAAGTCGATGTTCAGCTCAGAGTGTCTTGCATGGGATCGTCCCCAAAATCGAATCTTGATAGCTGTTCTCCACGTTTGCTGGGCACGCATGGTGGTGGTGGGGGGGGGTATGCAGCAGTAAGTAGTGGTTTGACTTGCAAAGCAGCACCCTGTGCGTGCAGAGTAGGATCTAGTGAACTAGGCAGGCAACGCTGGATCGGTGGTGGCCCTGGGAACTGAGACGTTGGGGACACCGTGTGGCACTGTGGCCGCTGTCACCCACAGCCATGAATAAGTGATAAGGAATGTTTCAAGCCATGAGTAGGTGTCAGGATCAGGTTTGTTTGCACTGTTGTTTCCTCCTCTTTCTCTCTGTGGGGCTCTCTGTAGGTTCATCCTGGCCCCGGCCTCTTCTCCTCTCCCCCTAGCGCCTGTGTACGAGACAGGACACCTGCATGCCTCAATGGTGACTGGGCTGTATGAGGTAGCCTATGAGACTGTTTTTAACTTCTCTCAGCCTCCACAGATCTGCGTGTGACCCAGGGTCGGGCATGTATGTCCTGAGGATAATGTGTAAGCAGGTTTGCAGTAAGCAGCAGCATCAGTGAGAGCAGGTTGACTTGGCTGAGGTCTCTGTGGGCTCACCCAGGATCTATTTCCACACTGTGAAGGACATGACCGTTAACCCTGCGGTTGCCTTCTCTGACTCTCTCTCCCTCCCTCTCTCTCTCTCTCTCTCTCTCTCGTCTCTCTCTCTCGTCTCTCTCTCTCTCTCTCTCTCTCTCTCTCGTCTCTCTCGTCTCTCTCTCTCTCTCGTCTCTGTCCTCGCTCCCCTCCCTCAGCATATTCAAATGAGAGGTGGAGGATAATCAAATGTTCCCACGTCAGACAGGGCAGTTTTATCAGAAAAACAATGGGAGAAGTTGTAGTGGCGGTGTGGTCAGGTGCATATAAAATAGTAGGGGGTTAAAGGAGAAAGCAAGTGCTCTAACTTGGCTTGAGCCGAAATGAAAGGGCATTGTGTCATGAATAAAAGACACAAACTACTCCACATGGAACCAAGTGGGACAGTATTATTTCCATTTGCAAGCTTGTTTGTTTTAAGATTACCGCAAGACAGATGTACCGGTTTACCATAGTAAAGCATTTAAATGTCACACATTATGAGGTGGCATGATTGACAGGTCTTGTTAAGGATTTTTCCTCTTTGTTGAAGGAGTGGAGTTAACATCAGAGAAAGTGCAATTAGGTTTCTAGCACTATGACCTGTGGTTAGTGTTGCTGCGGTGCCAGATCTCTAGGTGTGGAGAGAGGCGTTGCTTTGTGAGGAGGTGTGGGAGAGAGCCAAGCAGGGGAGAGGAGAGGCAGCCAGGTTGAGCACAGCTAGTGTATATACCAAGAGGCTTAATCTGAAGGAATGTCATTTGAATGCGTTGCTCTTATAGAGAATAATCCCACTTGCCTCACCCCCTGCTGGGTCTCCCTGGCAGATGGATAAGGGTGGGGGGGCTTTATTTAATGTGTGTGTGTGTTTGTCTGTGCTTGTGTAAGTGTGTTTGTAAATGGACAAATCAGGAAGGACTTGCGTTGCCGAGCCCCCCTCCCCGCGCATTGCAAGCTGCAGTCGATCATTTTAATCTTACCCACCCCCCACACACACACACACGTGAGCGAGGGGACAGCCTTCCTGAAACTTGGCACACAGTACAGGGTGGGGTAACCGGCTCAGACCGGATTGACAACCTCCCTTTTTAATACCTTTCCCTCGCAGCTTGTGCGTGTCCTCTTCCTCCAGTGAGGTTTTTCCACGGGGTCTGTAACCCCCGCCCCACTCCTCCCCCTTTCCTAACTGACACAGAGCGACGCACAGGCTGCTGTACAGTCCCGGCCCTGCTCCTCCTCCCAGCATGCACTCTGATCCTCCCTGCTCTCCCTCAAACTGCCCTTCACTCTCTCTCATGGTAATAGGTTCAGCAGTGGGCCAATACATCCAGCATTACAGATACAGCATGGATGACAGCTATTTCAACACTATGTATTGGAGATGTTGGCCAAAAAGGATGTATGCCATAGCTATACTGTAGATTCTATTAGATTGGTCTGTGAAGCCAGTATGTCGGCCAGTAGCTGTTTGTCAGTGAAATCAATGGTATCTGTAGTGTTTGTATGGTGGTGATGTTACAACATGGCTCACCTCCAGGCCCTTCAGGCTCTTTAATGAACTCTGGGGCCTGGTGTTGTAGAGGACTGTAGTGATGGGCTATTGGCAAGAGAAATCAGCCGTTTTGAAAACTTTCAGTTCTTCAGCTAAACTGGCCAATAGGAACTGACATGATTTAATAGATTGATCTACAGTATCAACTTTTATACCACGTTGGTTCTAGGGCTGTGAAGATACCAGCATCGTAATGCTTTTTCCATGGCAAAAATGAAAACACAAAGCAGTTCAGTCTTTGGTCCTTTTAAAAACATTTTGTGGGCTATAGTTTGGAAAATAATTAATCTGACTCTGGATGACAACATAATGATGTTTGTTTCCAACATTAGGGTTTTTCCTTGCCATTACACATAAACGAGCATCGCAATACTGGTATCGTCCCGGACCTAGTTAGTTCAACGTAATTGAATTGAAAGGACGTGGAATTAACACTAATTCAACCAGTGTGTGCCCAGTGGGTATTAATGACACACCACATTATTGTGGCATTAGTGAGCAAAACTTCAACACAATATTATTTTCATCTATACTCTCAGGTGTGAAGGCACTTTTTCTGAATAACCACCAGACCTTACCCTGAGGCACTTCTTATATATCTGGGTGGATGGAAAAATTACAGGGAAAAGATCATTTAAGAAGATCATTTGAAGATCATTTACTGCATTTCTATATAAGGAGAAAAAAAAGTTCAAATGCTATTTAGAGAACAGCAAAAACAAGCTAGTGTAGGTTCATTCACCTCAGTCCATCTAGAAACACACAGCCTATTAGGAGAGCAGGCATGGTGGGGGGAGCTATAGGATCATGGACTCATTGTAAAGACTGGAATGGCATAGATGGAACGGTATCAAACATATGGAAACCACATTGTAGACGCCGTTCCAGTAATTAAATTCCAGCCATCACAATGAGCCCGTCCCCCTATAGCTCCTCCCACCAGCAATTAGCTATACCACTGTAATGTTATACTCCTGAAATGGGGGAAATATGAGAACTGAATCACACTGACACTTAGCATCAGCGACTGTTCAGTCAGTTGTAATGATGAATTGCATTAGGTCATCAACTCTTTACATATATATCTCTTTTCTCAAATGACGTAGCGTTCACATTTGTATTCCGAGCCATTACTAATCAAGCTCCGCACAGACAGACATCAATGGAGCACATAGATGATCGTATTATCAATTATTAGACTATTACTTACGGGGCGCCCCCTCCAAAGTGGCGGCGTGGTCTAGAGTAGTCGCTACAGACCTGGGTTCGATCCCAGACTGTGTCCCAGACGGTTGTGACCGGGAGACCCATGAGGCGGCACAACAATTGTTAGGGGAGGGTTAAGCCGGCCGGGAGGTCCTTGTCCCATCGCAGTCTAGCGACTCCTTGTGGCGTGCCGGGTGCATGCACGCTGACTTCAGTTGCACAGTGTTTCCTCTGACACATTGGTGCGACTGGTTTCCAGGTTAAGCGAACAGTGTGTCAAGAAGCAGTGCGGCTTGGCAGGGTCGTGTTTCAGAGGACGCATGGCTCTCGACCTTGGCCTCTCCCGAATCCATACTGGAGTTGCAGCGATTGGACATGACTGTAACTACCAATTGGATATCATGAAAAGGGGGTCAACAAATAGAATAGAATTTACGATTCTGTATTAATATCAGCGATGTGGTGGTAAAAAATGATGGGTAAACTATAAACTCCATGTGCTGCTAAAATGGCAAATCCGGGGGCGCAGGCGAGCATAACGAGCAAACCACTGTTCATGATTCCATTCTTTTGCAAACGAGCAGGCGTGATTAGAACTCAGGCCTATGAATAATATAAATGTTCTGAGATTTGAGCAATATTTAGATTGATTTCCTTTGTGTACAAAATATATATTTGTATTATTAAACTTTTTTTCAAATTTGAAAAAAATACAGTGGTCCGGACCTCGGTGTCCTCAAATGTTTGTAGTTATGGCCATGTACGTGGTGCTATTACCATATTGCTACTGTAATACCTACCAAATCCCTAGGACTTTGGGCTAGGAATTGAATTGGGCATCTGTGTATTGTGTTTTAAAGACTGAGAACTGATTCTCCCCTCCTTTTCTCCCCCTCTTCCTCCCTCAGACAGGCAGACGGACAGACGGCAGGACGGACACGCGGGCGGCGGCTGTGATTGGCGGCTCTGCGGCAGGCTGGTGGAAGATGTCGTTGGGAGCCGGCGG
This sequence comes from Oncorhynchus kisutch, assembly GCF_002021735.2. Lineage (NCBI taxonomy): Eukaryota > Metazoa > Chordata > Actinopteri > Salmoniformes > Salmonidae > Oncorhynchus > Oncorhynchus kisutch. The sequence goes on along the minus strand of NC_034183.2, from coordinate 18,502,431 downwards.
AAGGGGCGGGCGGCGGCTCAGGGGCACTGGGGGTGGAGGAGGAGGGAGAGGGGAGGTGGCGGAGGAGGGCCTGGTGGGCATCCCCTTCCCCGAGCACAGCGCTGACATCCTGGGCAGCCTGAACAAGCAGCGCCTCAGCGGCCTGCTGTGTGACGTGCTCCTGGTCAACCAGGAGAAGGAGTTCCCCGCCCACCGCTCGGTCCTGGCCTCCTGCAGCCCCTACTTCTACAAGCTGTTCACCTCTGGTCCAACTGCCGACCAGCAGCACGTCTACTCCATCGACTTTGTGGCGGCCGAGGCCCTAGGCGCCTTGCTGGACTTTGCCTACACAGCCACGCTGACCGTCAGCCACAGCTCCGTGGGAGACATCCTGGCCGCTGCCCACCTGCTGGAGGTCTCGCCCGTCCAGGAAGTCTGCACTCACCTGCTGGACACCAAAGTGCTCTCCCCGCCGGTAGGCTGGTCATCATGACAACGCTAACTTACCAACACTCCGTCAGAAGTCTCTGTCTTACCATTACATCACAGGCCTCGCATAAAAATATGGTCACTTAACAAACCTTCTTATCCAAAGTTTCTGAAAGTTAAAATACATGTATTCAGTATGGCCTCTGTGGAAATCAGGCGAACCACTCTTGTTTTGAGTTGTTAAAACTATTGTGTTGCAAGTGCCATTCTGGAGCTCCATCCAAATGCGCCACCACAGACCACGTACCACACAACCTCATCGCGTCACGCTAACAAACTAACACTCAGTCATCGGTCTTTGTCTGGCCATCACATCATGCTCTTTATTAGTGTCTCTCTCACACACTGCCAAACACACATCCACACCCTGGGGTCACAATAACACTGACCTCAAAACATTTACCCATGCTAAGCCAACACCAGTCTCTGAGTCTCAGGACAGGGTGCGCTTTCACAAGCTGCATTCTACAGACAAAACCTATCGCAGTTAAGCTACAACATTTGCATGGCGGGGAGCGTGTAGAATAGCAGTAGCATGGCCATGTTCATAGTCATATATGTTTCTGTTGTGTGAATATGATATGCATGTGTCCACTCACATTCTATTAGACATTGTATGAGTGTAATGGAATCCTGTTTAATTTTTCGTAGGCGGGCAGTGAGCGAGGAGAAGAAGAGGATGATGATGAGGAGGAGGGGAAAGGTGGAGGAGGAGAGGTGGAGCAGGGGAATCGGCTGCGGGCCCAGGAGTATCTACAGTACTTCCAGAGAGGGGCCCACTGGAGCAGCAGCTGCAGCACGCCAGAGCTCAGGGACATGCCCACAAACCTGCACTTTAATCATGGCAATGGGGCCCAAAGCAACGGGGCCCCCGGGGGCCCCAGAGAGTACTACTCTCCCCTGGACCTCGCCCTGACCCAGGCCCCCACACAGGACCCTGAAGATGAAGAGGATGAGGAGGACGAAGGGGAAGTGGAGCACTCTGAAAGTGGCAGGGACATGCTGGCCTGGGCCAGGGGTAACGGAGGGGTGCCAGGGGCCTCTTTCTACGTCCCAGCCCAGAACGGACATTTTTACCTCCCAACGAAGCCCAAACTGGAGACGGAGGAAGAGGGGGAGGAAGAGGGGGGGCGGGATGGAGAGAGGGGCGCGGCCAGCGCCCTCCTGCAGAAGATGATGGACTCCATCGAGAGGCAGAAGGAGCGGGCCGCGGCCGGGGAGGAGCTGGGGGAGGGAGAGGACCCGGACGTGGAGTTTTACTTGAATTACTTTAACAGCACGCAGCACGAAGATGCCGCTGCCGCCGTCTCACAGGGACTGCTGCCCCTCTGGACGGCACGGGGCGGCTCTAGCCGAGAGAGAGAGAGGGGGGGAGGAGAGAGGGGAGGAAAGGGAGGAGAAGAGAGAGGGGGCGGAGGGGAGAGGAAGATGCGCTCCAAGGCCTTCCAGAAGTGCCCCATCTGCTCCAAGGTCATCCAGGGTGCAGGCAAGCTACCCCGCCACATCCGCACGCACACGGGAGAGAAGCCCTATGAGTGCGCCATCTGCAAAGTGCGCTTCACCAGGTATGCCCCAATTAATGCATTGACCACCCATGTCACATCTACTCATGGTGAGGAGGCGTGATGGAGCAAAAACAAGACCACTGTTGTCCTACAGCCAAGGACAGTCTTACTTAGTATGAGCTACGTTAGCTTAGCCAAATGTTTGCTCTCTGTCAATTAATTAATTTACTAATGTACTATCCTGAAATTAAAGTGAGAAACATAGCTGAAAGCATAGTAAACAATTTTTTTATTTAACTAGGCAAGTCAGTTAAGAACAAATTCTTATTTTCAATGATGGCCTAGGAACAGTGGGTTAACTGCCTTGTTCAGGGGCAGAACAACAGATTTTTACCTTGTCAGCTCGGGGATTCTATCTTGCAACCTTTCGGTTACTAGTCCAACGCTCTAACCACTAGGCTGCCTGCTGTCCCCTATCTATGTGGTAATGTAAATAATTTTGCCAAAACCTTTCTGGAAAATGTTAATCAGAGATGAACATGTTTGATATTTCATCTAGTGGAGGGAATCAGGGTGTCATGAAGATGTGTTTTATAAAGACATGGCTCATGGCTAAGTCCTGGAATGTTAACAGGTGGTATAAAAGAGGGTTGTGACACGTTATCTAGGAGGAAGCTGCTGTAAAGTTTTCTGTTCTGATACTGACGGGGATTACAAGCCGAGCGGTGCCCTATCTGTGCCAATGCCGGAATTTGAACTTGTGATCCCTGGTTTTGTTGATTATTGCCCACGACAAAACCGACTGGACCTCTCTCCCCTCCCAACCGACCAGTCCTCTCTCTCCCCTCCCAACCGACCAGCCCTCTCTCTCCCCTCCCAACCGACCAGCCCTCTCTCTCCCCTCCCAACCGACCAGCCCTCTCTCTCCCCTCCCAACCGACCAGCCCTCTCTCTCCCCTCCCAACCGACCAGCCCTCTCTCTCCCCTCCCAACCGACCAGCCCTCTCTCTCCCCTCCCAACCGACCAGCCCTCTCTCTCCCCTCCCAACCGACCAGCCCTCTCCTTCTCTCTCCCCTCCCAACTGACCAGCCCTCTCCTTCTCTCTCCCCTCCCAACCGATCAGCCCTCTCCCTCTCTCTCCCCTCCCAACCGACCAGCCCTCTCTCTCCCCTCCCAACCGACGAGCCCTCTCTCTCCCCTCCCAACCGACCAGCCCTCTCTCTCCTCTCCCAACCGACCAGCCCTCTCCCTCTATATCCCCTCCCAACCGACCAGCCCTCTCCCTCTCTCTCCCCTCCCTCTCCCAGTCCTTAGCCAGCTAATGGAATCTGTCTGCTCACATTCAGGCTGCCCAGCTAGCTACAGGCCAGGGTGGACTGCTAGATTAGCGCGCTGTGTCACTGGTCTCCCTGTATTTTAAGAGCACTACCTCTTCCTTGAATCTATCTTCTTAATGAATGAGTCAATGGACTTGCATTGGAAATAGATGCACACTGGAAATACCCAGGACTAGGGTTGCAAAGGGAGGGTATATTACTGGAAATGTTTGAAGTTTACCAGAAAGCTACCAGAATGTTGGTAACTTTCAATATATAGAATTTTATCAAATGACATCTAGTGGGCTTTTGGGGTACTTCAGATTATCACAGGTGTGTGTAATTATCTCTGGCTCTCTTGTGTGGCCTTATCACATGTCAAATATATATTTTAAATAAATACAGAAGAATGACAAAGCTGTAATACATTATTCTGAATATAAACCATCACCTTAGAATTTAATATGAGGGTTTCCACATGAAATATCCTTTATATATATACATATTTGTATATACCCTTTGCGCAGGCGGGCGAGCCTGATCTAAATGTGCTTGCTTCTAAATGCAGCCTATCGGTAGTGAAGTGGGAAGCGGGTGTTGTAATCTTAATCCTATTTGATCAGGGTTACGAGTGTGCTGCTTTCGCACTGTAATAAACCACTCCTGTCCTTTAAATATTTCACCCTGTGTCACTGTATGTGTGTAACCATGGTAGCAGTAGTGCCCCTATGTGGCTTGTGTGGGTGCTAAGTAGTTCTCTTAACTCCGGAGGTTTGTTTAGGTGCACTCTGGGTGCTAAAGGGCTGGATGGCAGAGAGACAGATATTATGACTGGGTGGGTAGGTGAGGGAAGCTGAAGGACTGATTCAAATCCAATGTTTTATTGTCACATGCGCTGAAATCAACAGGTTTAGACGTTACTGTGAAATGCTTACAATGCTGTTCAAGAAATAGAGTTTAGAAACTAAAGTGAAAAATAAAATAAAAAGTAACACAATAAAATAACAATAACATGGCTATACGTATACAGGGTTACCGGTATCGCGTCAATGTGGGGGGGTGCAGGTTAGTCGAGGTCATTTGTACATGTAGGTTGGGGTAAAGTGACTATGCATAGATAATAAACAGTGAGTAGCAGCAGTGTAAAAACAAAGGGGGGGTCAATGTAAATAGTCCGGTAGCCATTTGATTAATTGTTCAGCGGTCTTATGGCTTGGGGGTAGAAGCTGTTTAGAAGCCTTTTGGTCCTAGACTTGGCACTCCGGTAGCGCTTGCCGTGCGGTAGCAGAGAAAACAGTCTATGACTTGGGTGACTGGAGTCTTTGACAATTTTTAGGGCCTTCCTCTGATACCGCCTAGTATATAGGTCCTGGATGTCAGGAAGCTTGGCCCCAGTGATGTACTGGGCCATACACACTACCCTCTGTAGTGCCTTACGGTCGGATGCTGAGCAGTTGCCATACCAGGCGGTGATGCAACCAGTCAGAATGCTCTCGATGGTACAGCTGTCAACCTTTTTGAGGATCTGGGGACCCATGCCAAACCTTTTCAGTCTCCTGTGGGGGAAGCATTAATTAATAAAGTAGAGGGGCCTGAACTTGGCACTAGTAAGGTGTACAGCTAGCTGTCACTTCTACAGACTGTAATCCTAAAGTGTATGTTTTGTCTTCTAGTTTAATTTCACTGAAAACTTGCTGCTGATGTTTTAAGAGGACCTATTGACCCATTGATTAGTCTCTGACCCATTGATTAGTCTCATTTTTTAGGGTTTGTCCAAAAAAGTGACAAGAGAAACTAACGCCTCTGCAACCCTTAATCTGAAATAAAGGTTCAATAAAAAATATACACTTTCGTTCACAAGCATTTTTGTTTAATTGAGTTTATTTCCACTTTCCAGTGTTATATGTGATATTCTTTGAAGGTAGCGGCACCAGAAATAGATTTCCCCTGAACCTAGCCACACTGTCTGTGAACGTTGAGCTCCGGGCCAGGTCTCTACATGTACTTTGAGAAATGGTGTAGATAACTGTAAGTGAAAAGTGTGAAGTAAAAAATAGTTCTATAAGCAAAGAATCCTCAATTCCAGCATGGCTGGAACTTTACAAGGCCTTTCTTCCACAATATCCACACTTAAGACTGTGTGACCACTACTATTATTTTCCAAACTTTTGTATTTATTCATGGCCTGTCCTCAGATGACCTTGCTGCCATGGCAGAGTAAACAACCTGGAAGAGGTCCATTAGGTGTTATAGTGAAGGAGATAGACACAGGGAGACAAACAGCCTCCATAAGCACATTCACCCTGGACAAACACCCTACTTTAAGATCACATAACAATATGTACTGTAGCCTATGTTGCAAAGTAGTGGAACATTTTCTATTTTGTTTCAATGTCAACACAGACATGTTTTAAATTGTCATTTTTCAAGATTGTGATTCTTAGCCTATTGTTTGGTTAATGGTTGTAGTTTGCTTCTTATTTTAACGACCCTTGTTGCTATCGGAGTTCCTACTGTACTAATCAATTCTGTTGTTTTTCTGTACTGAGCCTCTGTGTTCTTCCTCCGCAGGCAGGACAAGCTCAAGGTTCACATGCGTAAGCATACGGGAGAGAAGCCTTACCTGTGTACGCAGTGTGGTGCTGCGTTCGCCCACAACTACGACCTGAAGAACCACATGCGCGTGCACACAGGCCTGCGGCCCTACCAGTGCTCCAGCTGCTTTAAGACTTTTGTGCGTTCAGACCACCTGCACCGCCACCTCAAGAAGGACGGCTGCAACGGGATCCCCTCCCGCCGCGGCCGCAAGCCTCGTGTGCGGGACCCCGGGCTCCTGGAGGTCCCTGTGGGGCTGGCGGGCCCCGGCCCTCGGAGTGGCAGGGGGAGACGGCGCATGGAGGCGGCTTCAGCTGCGGCGGTGGAGGGGGCCTCCAGGGCCCATGCACACAGTCCTCAGCCCCAGGAGATGGCAGGGGAGCCGGGGGACTGAGACCGAGAGGGACGCTGGACACCATATTCATACTGGGACCCTGAGGGGCCGCCACCGAAACCAAGGGAGAAAAGAACACGCTATGAACAACGGCAAACAAAATAAACATAACAACTAACTATTCCTCTATATACCAAATCAGGGTGTCACCAATCTAATATTTTCCGTTTATTTTATCCCTTTGCTTTAGGAAACAGAGTAGACACACACGAGTCAGCGTTCTGTTAAAGAGCAAAGAACGCTTCAAATCACACCTCCATGATGTCTCCTTTCTGGGTCATTTCTGTCTCATCTGGGTTTCTGTACATTTGGCAAAAGTGCTTAAGCTTATGTATAACCAAACAACAGAAAAACCTGAGAAACTATGCAGTTAAAATAGATTCTATTGGTTTGGACTTCATAGCCTTCAAACTTTGAGGTGTCTCACATCTATTGGCTGCTGCATTGTGAACGGAGTGTGATCTCTCATATTCAGATGGAAAGCAACCGATCTTTTTCTATTCTTTAGCATTTCTACAATGTACAGTTACTATAGAAATAGTAGTATTGTCAGAATATGACAATATATGCAAGATTAACTCAACCACACCTCTGATGCAGAAATAATCATTGTTTTCAAATGCTCCAGAAAGAATCAGACAAGGATTTGATTTAAGTGTCACTTACTCTTTAAAATATATTTTTAAATCTATGGTTCATCTTTTTAAAATGTTAAATGTCGAGTTGAATCCACGTTTGGGGGGGCTCTTCCATTGCAGGGGTAAGGACCGCAAGAGCAGGGGGTGTGTTTCTAAAGCACTACTATGGTCATGTTGCCAGGTGACCACGTCGTTGACTACCAATCACAACCCTGACATTTCAGCCTTTCTATTTTCTTTTTGATTTGTCTTAATTTTTTTTCTGTTTGTTTGTTTCTTGTTTGAGTTGACTGCTTCGGGTACTTGACACTTTACATTTGTATACATGTAGATACGTTAGGCGGTGATTATATTGGTCCCTTTTTAATGCTGAGATATATTAGCCTACCGATTGGGGTTTCCTTCAGCTTGATGTCAGATTTCTCACAGAGTGAAGCTTGTGGGTCAAAGAGAAAAGAAACTGTATGAATGTTAGAGTATATTGAATTGAGAAACCCATTGGTCCTAAACTTAACACTTGATTGAGATTTATAGAGTTGCTGCCCAAAGAAAGAAGAGTTACTAGCTATGTGCTTAACTTTGTGCAGTTCTGACAGAATCTTCCCTGGCGTGAGGAGAGAGGGCAGTGTCTAACCAACAGCAGGTTGAAAGAGACCAAAAGCAGGGATAGACAGAGATGAGATGAGCACCTTTTTTATACGTTTGCACAGCTTTACTAAAGATATCCAACAGAGAGATGTATATTTAAAGGGGGTCGTCAGGGAAAGGAGGTGTGTAATAGTGCGTATTCCAATCTTTTTTTTGTCCTGGGGACCACGAAAACCACGAGGCAACCTGTGTGGTGAAGAGAGCAATAAATACCTGTCCAAGTTGAGAGGCCAAATAAGTGCGCAGCTGGGTGTTGGGGGATGGGTGGCGAGGGGAGGGCGAGTGGAGGGGGATTTCACAATGTCTGTTGCATTCCAAAATATAATCTCCCTGGCACAGCCATGTTTCCAGGCAGAACGGGTTCAAATCAGGCCTTCTCTCTCCCACTTTAGTCCTCCAATGCCCCAAAACCAGCCTGTGGAGGGCAGGGTATTATATAGCCCTGGGTAGAGAAGGTCTACTCAGTGGCTGACTGGACTGCTGCTGGGTGTTTGTGTGTGTGGCAGCCAGGGTCTTTTCTCTGGCCACATCAGTGCAGTGTGACTCACTCACAGACGGGCTGGGAGTGTCAGCAGCTCCTCCAGTTGTGGGCACGTTCAAACACGCTCCCCAAACTGCTGGCGCACTAAAAACCAGGCAGACACTAAAGTGGGCGAAAAACACGAGGGCAGCCACTAGGTGTTGCTCTACAGACTTATGACGTGTGTGGGCCACTGGCTCACATACATCTGGACATGTTTGTCTTGGTCAGTACACTCTTAACCACACAGAGGAGAGGGTGCCGTGCCAGTGACTTAGATCCAATTCCCCTGCCATTGCTGCAATGCGGTGTCCTGAGTATCAGTCCTTTGCACCTTAATGGGAAAGAAGCAGGTTCTGAATGCACTTTGTTACTGAGAAGGGCACTTTTGTCAAAGAAACGGGTACTTTGAAACAAAGTAAGGCGAATGAGCTTAATATCCCCAACGCAAGTGCTGCCGTTAAGCTTGTTTTCTGGTTTTGTTCAGTTTTTGACGACAAGCTGCCAAAAAAGAAAGAAATGTATGTGCGTTTTGGATCTCTTAAGAGAATTCAGGCAGGTTCAGAAATTAACATGTTGGGTTTTGTGACCATACAAACTTTTAAAAATACAAAATAACCCCATGTAACTGATTGCACTTGAAGTTAAGTTTTGGTTTAAAAAAAATATATATATATAGTCTATATTCATGTCTTAATGCAGAGCAGGGGACGAGTGGAGGGGGCGGGGCCGGAGTGTGTGTGAGTGGTTGTGCATGGCTGGAGGGTCTCAGGGCAAGCCTGGATAAACAAACTATCTCCACCCATCTGTTCACCAGCTCCCCTCTCATAGCTCCACATATTATCGCAGGGAAGAAAACACAGTCAGACACCAACTCCAACTGCACGGCAGTTCCATCATACACATACTATTTTCCAAGTAGTGGCTAACTAAGGGGTGTGTGTGTGTGAGTATTCTTGAAACATCCACACACCCTAAACCATCTTTTCCATAGCTTTTCACCGCTTTGTATTCTGTTGCAATCTTTATTTCCCTGGGATTTGTTATTGAGCAGTTTGACTCCTTTTAGATGAATGTATTCATTAGTCTGTCAGTGTGGACATCTACAATGATCAAGTCAAATACTAGGAGGTAGTAAGGGGTGGTTGATATGTATAGCCTGAATGCCAGGAGCTCGGTGTAGGGTCATGTATATGCACAGGTCTGATGAAAGCCATAGTTCGGTAAGGTGTTAGGCTTCTAAGTTACCCCTCCCAAGCATATGTAACCATTTAAACGGGTGACATTCTTGGGCCTTAGTATTGTGATTTCAAGTTGTATTCCTATTTTATTTCTTTATTCTTTGGCTAAGCCAAAATTGACCCAGATTGCACATAGGACACTCTTATAGAGATATGCCCTAGTTGCTCTTCATGTCTGGTGTATAATATGAAGGTATGAAAGTAATCCCAGACATTATATCTAGAATGAGACTGCCTCTGACCAAGCCACACACCAACGAAGCCCACCCCCTCGATATGTATGCAGCAAATTGTGTGGAATCATACACCACATTTACTTGAGTTCACATTTCTCCCTTTATTTCTGTGGACTTTACAATGGTGGAGATGGAATAGCTTGTCCTTTATGTCTTTATGTAAAAAAAACAAAAAACATCTTAAAGGTTCTGCTACAGCATTCCTTCTTTTTCTAACCAACTTTATGGCTGTTTTTGTGTGGGTGGGGGTCAGGGTATGGGATGTGGTTTAGGGAGGGTGGTGTATTTTATGAGGTCGGGCAGAGGGGTGTTTTGGGTGGGGTTGGGGATATAAAGCCTGATAGCACTGGAAATAGTGCTATAGCTGAGACAACAAGAGTTTGCACTAAAGTCATGTCCTTGTCCTGCTAAGGGTAGGAGGGCATGAGACCTCAGCAAGGCCCTTGAGTTTCCATGAGCACAGAGTGTTACACACTCAGCGGTCCAACACACAGAGGTCATCCATTCCCCTAACCAGCAGACTTGATCATGTAAAGGTTCTTCTGAGAAGTATACCAACATTAATTAACCAAACCAAAGCAGAAAAATACTTTGATAAGTCATTGCACATTTAAGATGTCTTATCATGTTGAATGTATACAGCAAAGCCTGAAGGTGCTTTGAAAGTTGTAGAATAGTTCACACAGAGGAGACTAAAGTCATGTAACTACAGCGAATCTGAAACTCTCCATGTTTGAAATGTTGTAAACATTCAGACCCTATATATAACTTATATAGCTACCTCTGGGAGGTAGTATGACAACCCTCTGAGCAGTGTGTTCAGCAGCAGTATCTAGATAAATTCAGGTGTCCTTTAAGTAGAGTGAGTGTTCTCTGGGACTCTGTGGCCTTGTCTGACGACTAAGCTTTGTTTAATGGGTCGAGTAGCAGTCTGGGGCTCTGTTTGTCTGTCTCGCCAGGTGGACATGGGATATGGGTGAGAACGGGACTTAAAACAGAAGGAAAGCAAGAACCCCTCCCTCTTTTTAATTGTAGAACACCTTAATCTAACTTCCTAATGGTTAGTTAAAACATGTGGATGTTGAGGAGTGTGGCTGAAAATGTCTGGTGAGCCACTCTCAATCAAACTCCCACTGTATTGTTTGATCAAACTACTATGACTTACTTATAAATGTAAGAAGAGGTGAACCTATGAACTAATTGTTCTACTGGTTGATGTTGTGGTGTAGTTCTCTGCTACTTCCTTGCCCTATGTTCCCATGGTCCCACTCCTGGTGAGACCTCCCAGGCTCAGCCCCTGACCTCTGTTACTCCGACACACGCTACACTGACAAGGTGTCTCACAACTCCTTCAAGAAAATACTTATTGTTGGTGTTTATCCAAATCATCCTGATGTTTTGTTCCTAAGTTATTAAGAAAAAGAAAAGAACATGTCTGAAAGCATTAAAAACTACGCAAAACATTTGATAACAATTATAACTGTAATAATCATAGAACAGGAGTGGGTAATGGTGGTGGAGGATATGTTTTGTTAGTGGTGCTGCACACCTGAATGTCCAGGCTGGTGAAGCACAGCAAGCTGAGGATGACATATGTAGTATGGCACAATGCACAGCGTGGCTCTGGCACTGGCACAGCTATCCCTGGGGCCTATTAGAGGCTATTGGCTGGTTGGTCGGCCAGTTTACTGTAGGAGTCACTATCTACATCAGTGGGGTACAATGGTTTGCAAAAAGTGGGAGAGACCAGATCAGGGAAGTTGTGCTGTGCAATGGTTCAGGTTGCCCCTTCTTGTTGTGTTTCACTGGGAATTATATGATGTAGCAAAATGGTGGACGATATAGGGGAGTCACAGAACTGGTGATGGGGAAATTACAGGGGAATGTTGATTATCTACTTTTCTGTTAGTGCTTCTCAGGTGGAAAGCAACACTGCAATGCATTGCGTTTCAATTTCTGTTTCTGTTCAGTTTGTGATTTGACCCCAGTAACATCCATTTGTACAATTGCCAAATTGTACCAATGTTTAACAAAATGGTTCCCAGAACGCAGAGCGGGGAAACAGTTGGTTCCCCATTGCCATGTGACTGTGACCCCTATTGCTTTACCTAATGTTGATTCAATGGCTTGTCTGTGGGAGGGAGAGTGCTGAGAAGTCTGTGTTAATCAGGTTGAAACATGCATAAAAGTATCTGGGTATGAGAAGCACAGAGGGGAGGGGAGAAGGGTGGGTTCTCTCTCCAGACCCTGGTTTCCATATCTCTAAAGACAGGCCTTTGATTAGAGATCACAGGCCCTCAGCAGGGGAAGCTGAGGGAGGGAGGGAAAAAGAGACTCACTTGTGGTTTAAAGCCACCAACCAAGAGAGAGGATACATTCCATAACTTCATACAGTAATTCCCGCTTTTGAGTCTTGGCGTGGGGAGACGGAGGGGGTAGAGGGAGAGGAACAGTCAGCGTTTTACAGCCGAGTGTTTCAATCTGTCCATTCCACCTCCTACCACCCCCAGTCTGACAGACAGACAGACAGACAGGCAGGCAGTGAGCTCGGCCTCTCGAGGCTTGGCCGTCCGACTGCCTGTATGTCTCAGCTTCTGCGATTGTAACAAAGCACTTTGCGAAAGGCCATCCAGAATATTGTTTGCTGTTTTTTGGGGGTTATTACTATTGTTATTATTGTTTATTCTTGTTGATATTTTTATTTCATTATGGATTTTTATTTAAATGCAAAGCTACATGAAAATGAGAACTTGAATAATTGATATTTGGGTTGAAGTCCATTCGAGCTACCGCCCCACTAGGCCATACATACACCTCTGGCATACACACAGTCTCAGCTAATAGATGCAGCTCAGTGGGGATACACTCGGAGTGAAAGGGTTTTAAGGCAAGGTCTCCTTCATCTCCACATACAATCTCTTTGGAAAACAAGTCATATAATCTCATTGGGAGAGTTGCGCTGCACAGAAACTTCCATAACAGTTGAGAAGCTTTCTGAGAAGGCTAACTGGGTAGTTCTACTTAATGTCAAACATGCAGTACTTTGTAGGTTTAAAGCTCATTTATTTGTATCTCTCACGTCACTTACACATACTGGTTCATTAATGTATGTGGTGTCTCTTTGCTGTACAATAGTGCCCCTTGTGTAGCTAGAGTAAATTGTTGGATCTGGTATCCTCAAATCATTCTGAGACATGAAAATAGGAACAACCAAATTTTTCAGTCAAATCAAAATTTGTTTTAGCAAAATAGAGTAGTATGCAGACATGTAGCAGAAGTGTGAGGGAGAAGAGAGTGACTATCCATTGTAGATTGATTTCTAACTGTAAAAATCACTATCCATCCATTCTAGTTTAAAACGCTGGGGCAGCAGAGTACTCCCTGTCTGTCAGGCTTGGATGCTAAAAATCCTCCTCTTCAGAAAAGTCATTTTCATTAACATTGTCTGTCAGTGTATTTTGGAAGCTATGCAGGGCTATGCAGGGGATAGGTGGTTCTGGAGAATTTGCACTTTTGGCTACAAAAATAAATTGTATTGTATATGAGACCACTAAATCCACACCGTCTAAACCATATAATTCCATTTGTTTTGTTCTGTTTTTCTCTTTGTAATATATCCCAAAATGTCTGGCGTCCTTGGTTGAAAGAAAATACGATCTTTCTATTAAAAAAACCCAATGGTTGTGACTTGTTTGTCTGCACATGTTTGTTTATAACTAAGAATGGACACTAGCAAATGTATTTTAATTTACTAGGCAAGTCAGTTAAGAACAAATTCTTATTTTCAATGATGGCCTAGGAACAGTGGGTTAACTACCTGTTCAGGGGCAGAACGACAGATTTGTACCTTGTCAGCTCGGGGATTCGAACTTGCAACCTTTTGGTTACTAGTCCAATGCTCTAACCACTAGGCTACCCTAGCAAGCCTCTGGTGATTGTCATTTTGAATGTCAGGCAAATGGTTTCTGTCTCTATTATTTTGCCCACACACTAAAACCACATCAGACAGCCTTCCCAAGTATACGTTTCTCATCAAATATTATCTAAAAACAGCTAATAGTACTGCAATAGTTTGCATAGTTACTGAATATGTATTTGTACATTCAGAATGTTTTGCATTTCATTATTTAGTCTAAATCTGCTTCACTTTAAAATCGTCCCACTGAAAAATACAGCAATCCAACCTGTTTGTGAATTTTTAATAATTAAGAATATTATAAATTACACATGTACCTTAACTGTCAATGTAATGTCAGAGAAATGATTGCTATCTTTTACAGTATTTTTCAATCGCTTTGGTGCTATTGTCACACGTATGTTGTGAATTATCAAAACTCTTAGTACAAAGCTCCAAACTGGTAACACTTGTAATGCAGCAAGTCTCATATTCAAAACTTTTTCACTATTGAACCAAAATATAAATTTACTGTGGAATACCATGAGCATAAAACAATGATATCTTCTCAAATGTTTTTCTTCTTTTAACAATTTTGTTTTTTTCAATCGTTTTTGTGCAATTTTCACAAGTATGTGGTCAGTTTTCACAACTATTGTACAACATTCATCTAGAAATACAGTTTTCACATTGCAATACATGTTCAAAAAAAGTAATTGCCTTTTACAAGGCAATGCTCACATTACTTTTGTTATGATTCTTTTCTCATTTGTTAAAATACATTTTATTACTTAATCTGTTAGCTCTTAATTGATAATCACTAAATTGAACACAGTGGCCTCCATCATTCTTAAATGGAAGAAGTTTGGAACCACCAAAAGGCACCTATAGACTCTCAGACCATGATAAACAAGATTCTCTGGTCTGATAAAACCAAGATTGAACTCTTTGGCCTGAATGCCAAGCTTCACGTCTGGAGGAAAGCTGGCACTATCCCTACGGTGAAGCATGGTGGTGGCAGCATTATGCTGTTGGGATGTTTTCCAGTTGCAGGGACTGGGAGACTTGTTAGGAAGCAAAAATGAATGGAGCAGAGAGATCCTTAATGAAAACCTGCTCCAGAGCGATCAGGACCTCAGACTGGGGAGAAGGTTCACCTTCCAACAAGACAAAGACCCCAAGCACACAGCCAAGACAACGCAAGAGTGGCTTCGGGACAAGTCTCTGAATGCCCAGCCAGAGCCCGGACTTGAACCCAATCGAACATCTCTTGAGAGACCTGAAAATAGCTGTGCAGCAACGCTCCCCATCCAACCTGACAGAGCTTGAGAGGATCTGCAGTGAAGAATGGGAGAAACTCCCCAAATACAGGTGTGCCAAGCATCTAGTGTAATACTCAAGAATACTCAAGGCTGTAATTGCTGCTGAAGATGTTTCAACAAAGTACTGAGTAAAGGGTCTGAATACTTATGTAAATGTGATATTTCAGTTGTTTTTTTATATAAATCATCAAAAAAAAAAAAAACTGTTATTGCTTTGTCATTATGGGATCTTGTGTTTAGATTGACGGGGGAGGAAACGATTTAATCAATTTTAGAATGAGGCTGTAACCTAACAAAATGTGAAAAAAGTCAAGGGGTCTGAATATTTTCTGAAGTCACTGTATATACAGTGCTGAAAGACAGATTAACCAGCATGGCTTGACCAGTTTAACCAGCATAGCTACCACAGCATTCTACAGCGATACACCACCCCATCTGGTTTGTGCTTAGTGGGTCTATCATTTGTTTTTCAACAGGACAATGACCCAACACACCTCCAGGCTGTGTAAGGGCTATATGACCAAGAAGGAGAGTGATTGAGTGCTGCATCAGCTGACCTGGTCTCCACAATCACCTGACCTCAACCCAATTGAGATAGTTTGGGATGAGTTGGACCGCAGAATGAAGGAAAGCAGCCAAGTGCTCAGCATATGTGGGAACTCCAAGACTGTTGAAAAGCATTCCAGGTGAAGCTGGTTGAGTGAATGCCAAGAGTGTGCAAAGCTGTCATCAAGGCAAAGGGTGGCTACTTTGAAGAATCTAAAATATGTTTTAATTTGTTAAACCATTTTTTGGTTATGAAATGATGCTATATATAGTAATGTGCTTATTATGGTGATAACTATTATTATTTTAATTTACATTAAGTTTTAAAAAAGTCTGATATTGACAAGATCAGATATGCACTTCATGTAACAATGCATCCCTTATACAGTAAACATGTATCCAAAAGGAAGTTGCTGGGGTGGGATTCACACTAAAAGCTATGTAAATGGAATATATTATGGCATTACAGGACTGTATTGGCCAATGCAATTTTATAGTAAAGCAGTGTGAATCACACCCCAGGAGCTTCATTTTGGATACATGTTTACTGTATTGGGGATGCATTGTTACATACAGTACATCTCTGACCTTGTCAATATCAGATTTATTTGAATTTACTGTGAAGTAAAATGATAATAATCCTCATAATAGAACATTACAGTATATATATCACACTTTATATGTTCTACTTCACAGACCTACATTTTCATTATGTACTTCTCAAAATCTTTAGTAGACAAACCGGTTTAAAATAGGGTCACCAAGCGGTTAAGTAATAGTAACATTTATTTTAACAAATGAGAAGAGAATCATCAAAAGTAAAATGAGCAATGCATTGTAAAAGGTAATCATTTTATATGAAAATGTATTTCAATGTAAAACATGTATTTCTAGACAAAACACTAATTAAGGATTGGACTCTTTTTTTTCTCTCCAATTATCGCCTAAATCTCATACCCAAATCGAACTGCCTGTTGCTCAGAACCTGAAGCACAGATATGCATATTCTTGATACCATTTGAAAGGAAACACTTTGAAATTTGTGGAAATGTGAAATGAATTTAGGAGAATATAACACATTCGATCTGGTAAAAGATAATGCAAGAGAAAGGCCATAATATACTATTCCAGGTTAGGCGCCATTTAGATTCTGGCCACTAGATGGCAGTAGTGTATGTGCAACTTTTTAGACTGATTCAGTGAACAAAACTATTTTTTTAACAATTGAAAAATAAATAGGATATTCTGGTATTAAGAGCTCCCACCTCAAATATATATTTTCCACATGCAGTACTCAGGACATCAGTTCCGCCTCAAGATGGCAGTATTCTTTCTAGAATGACCTGAATACTGAAGCTACATCCCAGTAGTAACTTGCTACTGCACACACAAACTTGATGCTATTCATTCTGCTGAATCCACCACAGCGGAAGCCGGCCCAGCCATCAAATCAAATACATTGTTATTCTTCCAGTACATATGGTTAGCTATAGACGCTAAGCAGACCATGCTGAACATTCAAGTACAGTACTATATTTTTTACCCACTTAAGCAAATGCATAAACACACCACCATTATGCTTCTTGATGCTTTCTTACGTATTCTGAAATGTGTGCACTTTGACTCTTAACTTTAATTCCTCCATTTTTGCTAAGGTCTTGTACTCTGCCGTGTCCACTTACACAGTTGTGTGTGTGTACGCACGTCTGATTCCCTCAGGGTGTCCTGTGGGGTGAACGGAGTCACGTGACGACTCCCTCCACTCCCCTCACTTCAGGCCCTGCTCAGCCTAACCCCCCCCCCACACACACACACATCTAATGCTCCACTAATGACAGTTAAGGAGACTAAGAGTCCACTGTGTGAATTGCATATTCCCACAAATGGTGTGTGTGGGTGCTCTCTCGTGTGTTATCCATGTGGTTATAAATGTTTCCTAGCTCAGCCTGTGATGAGAAGGCATACTGTCGGGAAAGTGTCCAAATCTCCACTGATTCTTCATCTTCACTGAGATAACGTCTATTTGTGCATGTTTGAGTATAATGAATCTAGTATTTTTGGTGAATACTTGAAGCTAACAATTTATTTTCAAACAACAAAACATCATGAATGGAGAACACCTACATTATACATGACTACAGTGAAGTGCAGAATGTCTTTAGGCTTGACACAATGAATAAATGTGTTCGGTATCTCTGACACAGTAGGATGTGGTGTTATTTTCCAGGTTTAGGCCCATGTGTTGTAGTCTAAACATATTGGATAAGATGCACAGTAACACTGGGGGGGTAAGAGATGCCTGGGAGCTGTTGTCCACCGTCTCTGGTGACCACTTTGTGTGTGTGTCGTCTTCGTTATGACCTGAGGTAGTTGGGCACCCTGCTGTTTTCACAATGAACACACACAGAAGACATGTGTTCTTTCTTATGTTGATCAGGGACAGTGACCCTTGACCCCTGAACCCTGCCACCCTCTGCATCTACCCCCACTCTGCCCAACTCCCACCAGGAAGTATTTTGGGGGACGGGGAGGCTTGGAGCCTCGCTGCTGGCCATTCCCCTCCCTAGAGGAGAGGACTGAGGTGCATTTAAACCACTGCGGCAAAAACCCCACCAAAACTCTGCAGTCATTAATATGCAAAAATGCAAATGAGGAGGTAATTAAGAGCCTGAGCTCTCTGGAGGCTCTTTGATTGCTAATTAATTCTAATCTGCAAAGAAAGGGGGAGGGGATGCAAAAAAAGGTTGGAAGAATATAGAGATATAATGAAAGAGGGTCCAATACCTGAATTTCTTACATTCCTAACTTTAGAAATCAAAGTTATTACCTGGGGTCATACGCTTAAAAATGACCCTAGTCATTTCAGCCAATAACAAAATGGTAGATATAGGTCACAAACATTTTGGGAGAATAGCAATATGTACTTGATTCTTTTCGAAATAAAGAAATATAGTCTAGGCATTATTGTTATATTTTGCTGATGTAATTTTTACCTAAAGAGAGATCATGTTTTGAACAGAAAGGGTTGTGGTAAACAATAGAGTATCAGTGTAACGGGAGAACGTTAGACATACTGAAGCAGATTAGAACACACGGATAAACACACTTATGGCCTGATGTGTGTCAGGGAGAAAACAGAAAAAGGTCAGGTATCTTGGCAGAATGTGTTCTACTGCTGCAGCAGCTGTGTTGTGGAGTAGAGGAGATGTCATTTCATCACGTTTGCAAGCAATAACACCCCCCTCTTCTATGCTCTTGCTCAGACACATGCACACACGAACAAACACACACACGCAGGCACTCACTCACACAGACAACACACACTGCTGTTATTGTTGTTCCAGTGCTCCCAAGACACCAACAATCTCTGTCTCCCTCCCCCACTCGCTCCCATCTATCTCCCTTTCTCTCCTTCTTTTCCTACTCCTGTCCTGGATCTGCCTGACCTGCCTGCTCCAATTGATTTAGAGTCAATTCAAACCTTGATCTGATTGTAATCATATGAATTTGCCTTCCCACACTTCCTACTCAGTATGTGACTATTACATTATATTTACAAAATGTCAAGCGACCAAAGATTGGGAAGTGTTGATATTGCCAGGGACCTCTCTCTCTCTCTCTCTCTCTCTCTCTCTCTCTCTCTCTCTCTCTCTCTCTCTCTCTCTCTCTCTCTCTCTCTCTCTCTCTCTGTCTCTGTCTCTCTCTGTCTCTCTTTCTCCGTCTTTTGTTGCACTACCACATTTTTGCTCTCCTTCTCACTCATGGGACCGCAAGTCTGTTCCGTGGTGGGGGTTCTAATGTGCCTGCCTGACAGTGTTCTGTTCATCGTACCTGAAGTGTGGGTTGCAGAACAGGGGCTACCCATGGAATTATTGCGCAATAATGGGATTTCAAGATGGCAGGAGGGGTGTCAAAAATCACAAGAGAAAGGTAGTGGTCAGGAATCCACCTCATGTTAAAATGGGACAACAGGGTTTGTTGGGCTTTGTTGATACACAGTTGATTTGTTTTTGTCTGTGACATACAGCATTATGTTCATTTTAGCTTTGGGATGGTTGTGAGATTCATTTTAAAGTCAATCCAAAAAGCTCTGTGGGAATTATAGTTTCAGTCAAATGCAATATACTATATTGGAAGTATAATACAGAACACATTTGTGTTCACATTTAACTTATTCTTTGTGTACCATGGGGGTACTTTGTGTACCATGAGGTTATCTACGAATTATTTGAATTTGAGGTGTCTTCACATCACATACAGTCTTAAACTTGTCTTTCCTCATAGCTAGCTGGCCTTGTAGCTTGTTAAACACTCTTCTATGTGCACCTTGCTGATATTACACAGGTGGGCATCTGAGATTGGATAGTTTCTGCTCTGTGGGAGTCAGTTTACCATGAGTACAGAGAGCACAACAGATAGGTCCTCCTCCCCTCCCCCTTTCCTTCTGCAGAGATAGACTCAAAATACAGGCATCCAGCCAACGCTATCAATCTATCCCCTGCTACCTTCAGCCCCTTTCATTGGAGCAATGCTTTCAAGGGGTACGGAAATATGAATCATTGCCCAAATACATGAGGTTTATTCTCTAAACACACATGTTGTGGACCAAACGCTTTTTTATGTCTGGTTAATGACATTCTCTCAAGGGATTGTCTTGATCCTGTAACAAGTTGCAGTGATGGGAGGGGCTAGCGTTTGAAGTGTTGTCGGTCTTGGCCTAGTTTCTTGTGTGATCAGAACCCTATGCACCTCTGCCCTTCCCCCACAACCAATCCAAAGCCTCTACCATTACTCAGTCATTGACTGTTAGGGGCTCAGTGTAGTGAGCAGCTTGTCTCACTGCTGTGTGATATAACCTGGTGATGTGGTTTGCATGAGTGGCTTTCTATAGACTGAACAGAGAGGATGCTGGGGAGGAGGGCTGGATTTGAAAAAAGATGTAAGAGACTGGTGAGACAGGTAGCACCAAACCACAAAACATAAAGAGGAAAGGTACATGCTGCCATTTGTTCAGTGTAAAATGGAACAAAGAGAACATTGGCCCACAAGGCTTTTTTCCTTGTTCTCCCAGGAGTGGTGAATCCCCCTTTGTTTATTTGTTTCTGTTCTTTACATCATTAATTTGATAAATACATCTAATATTGCATTATTTGTACACTTAGTACACAATTATTACTTACATGAATTGGTCTATATTCAAAGATTTGTATACATTTGAATATTTATACATGTGCCCAAATATATGACCGATTAGCACCAATGTGCAAAATATATGCTAATTTTTCTACGTGCATCTGGGGTTAATTACAGAGAGGAGGCAGGGAATGGCTTGAAGGAAGTAATGAGGGCAAATATGTCAGTTTCTCGCTCCAAATACATTCTGTCTTGTCTATTGTACTATTAATGCATTTGAAGATTGTATATTAAATATACAGTATTTTGGTATCCATTTGTTCTTCCAGTGACAATGATATATGATTATCATGATCTGGGGCTGCCAGGCTACCATTCTGCGACCTGTTAATCATAAACAACCATTGCAATATGACGGATGGTTAAATGATGTGATTTTAAATCATACTTGTCTATTTCCCTGGCACACACATTATTGATACAACATTTACAGGTACACTTAACTCAAATCAATACTCCATTTTATGTTTCAAATTCTATACAATGCCCCTTCCACTCCACCTTTATTTCTTGGAGTTCACTATCCACTCCAATTTTCTATGAATTCATGTCTTTGATCCTTTAGTTAAAGGTTTTCAGACAAAAAAAATGACCCCCCCCCCCCCCCCTTCACTCTGGCTGCCCTTGTACATGCTCTCCATGTCAGGCCCAGCTGTTAATACAAACTACTTGGAGAGCTTACAAGCCTCATTGCTAACACTGACAACAGCACTATTCTTACCCAGGGCCCAATAGTGGAAAAATATATTTTTTCTTCTGCCAATTCCTTTTCAAACAGATGTTTCCATCTGTTCAAATTTTTATTTTTGATGAATAGATACCTTAATTCCGGATTTTTCAAGTGGCTGTCAGATAAGTGAATCAGATGTCCTTTTTTGACAGTAGGGATAATTTTCTGTGTTTTTTCTCCCTGCCTTCCGTCAATGTGTTCAGTGTGTTAGTAAAGGTATTTATGGCCCATATGTGCATTTGTAGGCAATAACCCCATTACATTCCACAGATGGTCCCTGGGACTAATTAATGCACTGTGCTGCCGAGACTCTCCTACCCAGGGGACACCGTGATTATTTACCTATATATTCTATTGGCAGCCAATCCCTCTCTCTCTCCTGGCTATCCTAAGTGAATGGACAGTTAGATATTTAGTTGATGCTTTTAATCATTTCCATACAAAATCTTTGCTTTCCAACTGTAAACTTTGGCCACAACTTGAACCACAAACACAAATGGTTGTCATCATCCTCATCATAAACATCATCATCACATGTTTATCTACCCATTAGCCAGTCTGAACTTGATGTTGGTCATTGCATTCCTTATCGCATCCTTGCCTCATGGTTGATCTAAAGGGTTTGTAGTTTCTACACGCAATGCTCTCCAACCCTGCTCCTGGAGAGCTACCCTACTGTTTCGCTCCAACCCCAGTTGTAACTGACCTGACTCAGCGTATCAACCGGCTAAATATTAGAATCAGGTGTGCTAGATTAGGGTTGGAGCAAAAACCTACAGAATGGTAGCTTTCCAGGAGCAGGGTTGGAGAACCCTGTATGACAAGGTTTAAGGCGGAGCCTCTGACATTAGTTATAAAGCAGCCATTAGAATAACATAAGACCAGCTGGAGGTGGTCAGCTGGTCTCAACACATAGGACATGCTATAAGAAACATATAAGCTGATTAAAACATATATTTCCAATAGTGTGTGATGCGCTTAGAGTTTACATATATATTGCCCTTCAGTGTAAAAACATTTTGTTTTGTTTTATTAGGGGAAGTGAGGTTGATTTAAAGTCATTGACATTCCAAAACGGTGTATCTTTTGTGGTAATTTATAGAAAGATATAATCTAACTACCTAGCTATTAAATCATATCTTTTTTTTTCTTAACCTCTTAATCACCAAAACCTAGACTTCAATATATGCCTCTTCGTCTCTCAACACATGCTCTCTCTCTCTCTCTCTCTGTCTCTCTCGTGCTCTCTCTGCAGCCAGACCTCCTCCCCTCCCCCCACATTCATGCTCTGTTAAAATCCTGTACTCTGTGATCCCATACTCTTTTCTTTCCCTCCTCTCTCAGTGGAGAAGCCCAAGGAAGTTTAGTTTTATGGTTAAGGTTAAGATTTTGTCAATAAATATTGTGTCCACAGTGAAAATAGCACGTAATCAATCAACATTATTTAGTGTCTAGAGAGTTTTCTCTGTTCATATCACCAGGTCAAGAAAAACTCAGGCCCAATAATAACATAGTTATCTATTATCTTTAAAAAATATATTATTCATTGATTGGCAAACATTTAGTAAAAACGGGATAGATAGGCTTATCAATGGTGTGAGCAGTTTTAAGGTGAGAATTGAGAGGGAAACAATTGCTTAGGTAAGAAAATTGTAAAAAGAAAAATGGTTAAAGTCTAACGTTGTAGTACTGTTAGACATGTGGTGTCTATCTGACCTTAAAAAAGAAAGACAAAAATTATAATAATGTAGAAACAGCCTATTACTCTGAGAAAGCATTGCAATACACCCACAATAATATATGGTAAATATGTGTGTGACCAATATAATTTTATTTGATTAAAGGCTAGATCATAAGGTCTGACATTACAATTTGGTGATGTCCACTCTATTGCTACTACGGTGCACATAGCCTATAAACCAATACAACTAAGTATAGTGTGTGGTTGACATAGGCAATGAATGTTATTTATTTGACCATTTCACCCATCCGCTTAGAGTAGGCTAGGGCTACGCTTTCAAAATGTAGAGCGAGAAAAAAACGATAACCACAGCATTAAAATGATGTCAGAGTTTACACTGTAGCCCCCCTCACAGCCTTCATTATCACACAGCAAAAGCAAGCGTCAAGAAGAGGGAGGTTCCAAAATGTATTTCCGGTCGGCTATTGGCTTCTGTGTCTGGTTGTCACTCATACCTGCTTTTCTATTGGCTATGCTCTTACGGATTTATCAATCCATCTCGGGAAACTGCTGTGTAATCACAGTGAACTTTCATACAATAACCTTCCGCTGAAAGGCGTAGTCCTTTAGGTCTCTTTTATTTTGAAGAGAACACCATGAACTGTTGACCAACGAACTAACATATGCGGTTGTTACATCAATGTAGATCGTTATATCTAATCTTTTTTATTGTCCTATGAGCAAATAGGTTGTCTTTCTATAGGCGTTTGAAATCGGACACCGCTGGCGTTGGGGCCCTCATTTCATGCGTAGGGATACGTTGTTGCTTTTGACAATGTGGACGGAGGTGGTTAAGATGTCTACTAGAAGAATGAAATCATCTTAATTGTAACAACAAAAAGGAAGACGTGAGATTAATAACTAGATATTGTTTGGATTCGGACTGGTTACATTGTACTAATGATGTGAGTAGTGTAACAGAGCAAGGTTCAAGAGGAATAAGGAAGACATCTACAGCGATCCAATGTGTTTCACGCGCTGAGGTTGAAATTCTCTTGAAGTTTTATGTTTTTTCCCCCTGCGATACTCAGCCTTTCTTTTTACTGTTGGATGCCAGACATTTGAAGATTAAAGGTAAAAATGTTTCTGTTTCACACTCGCATATAGTCGTTTAAATGCACGAATTCATTGTACCTAATGTAGGCCAATTGTAGGACGAATGACTCTACAATTATCAAAAGTTTTGGGAATGTGTGGTTGGAGCAGGGGGGTGTAAGTTTTTGTCTGGTTTCTAGTAAGGTGGCGAGTTCAGCCATCAAGTGTGTGATGGTCTCCGCACCAACCGTGTAGTGAGGGAAATTAGTCCTTTGTTCACCATAAATATATTGTAAGGTTATTCTAAATATGACTAATTTTGATGTGTTTGCCAGTCTCAATTTTCCAATTAAGAAGCCTGTTATGTGGTTATGACGAAAAACGAATTGACTGTATCCTAAATAATGTTGAGGGGCATTATAAACTTGTGCTTTCATTTGTTCACCCTGCCATTTTAAATGTTCATAACAAATGTAAAGCAAGTAACAAACCTTTCTATAACCAATAATACACAAAACCACCAACCCTTAATTTTAATGAAAGTGGTTAAGCGGCTGTTCACAGGCTAGACTTTAATTTATTTTATTGCACATTTGGCAGGAAATTCCTTATGCTCCCACCATCTCTCTGAACGAACTCAAATGCAAACTAACCTTGAGTTGTATTTTGTAATATTTCAAAAGAAGCAACATATTTATTGCATAATTTCAAGGTCTTTCGCAGTTATTCAGAGGCCACTTTTTTTCAGTATCTTTCAGAAGCCCTTTTCATAAAGGTAATTCATTATTTTAAACTTTGTGTAGCTGGATATTCCACTACATAGAGCATTTTGAACCTGAATATCCTCCGGCTGAAAAGCATCCCTTTTCAGTATAGCTATATAGGACCTAGATGTGGCCTGTTATCATTGGAAACGGATAGCTGACTGTTTAGAAGAGTTGATAATCTGGAATAAATATGTACGTTGTTTCAGTATTGGAAACTACGCGGAACAATGTGGGGTAAAATGTATTGTAACGAACTATCGTTGGACTGAGCAGATTTGTTTTTAAAACATTTGATCATGATGTCCACACTGCTTGCTTCGATTTCTGTCGATGTTACATTCTGGTTGGCTACATTGACATTATATTCTGTTTCTAAGAAGCAACAGTTGAATTAAATTTATTGAAACTCAAACATAAGCAATTTGTTATGATGATAATAACACAACTATCCAAAGCTCACATTCTACTTACTAGTTGGTGATTTGGCTTCAATTTGCTCTTATATTTTGTGAAAGTACATTATCCCAATGGATTTTATTTTGCTGTTAGATCTCAAATATTTGAGGACTATTAGGTCCGTTTTATCGAACGTGTGTATATATCTATATTTAATCATTTTTAGAAAAACGTGTTCCCTTTAGAAATACATTCTATAGGCCTAGTTTTGCACTTGGAGGACTTCTTTCCTTGTCTGTCTCGCATGTGTACAAGGCAACCATAGACGTAATCTGTTGCAACCGAATATTGTTTGTACGGTCAGTAGCAAAATATGCAATTCTGCATTACAAAATGTGTGTATCCACAAAGTCCTTTTAACTATCAAGACATACCCACAACATTTTGGAACAGTAAATGTTTTTATGGTTTATGTTTGGCAAGGTTTGTGTATCCTTGGCCTACCACCTTATCTGAAAGTCTGGCAAAACAACATTAGGCTTATTTACGCTTGGGCCTAGTGTTCTATTAGGGCATTCAATTCGTTTTATTCAAGGTTAGGTTATGTAGGCCTAACCTGCCTTCACTTTCAATACAAAGGCCTATTCCTGATGGATCCTTTGCATGGTATATAGCCATTTGTATGGTCAAATTTGATCTCCCTTTTTCATCTTTTTTTACACAGGTATTCTCAGCCTTCAAAGAATATATTCAAGTTTCAATATGCTGAAGCATCATTTGCTGAAACTCCAAACACATAAATTCCTTGATCCCACAGTGTGGTCTTGGCTCTAAGGAACTAGGCCCTATGTGTGACAAATAAGAAGAAAGTAAGATTAGCTTTCATTTTGAAATGGATGTATTGTTACAAATCTGGTCTTTTACCTTTTACTTCTGAGAAGTTGCGTTTATTTTCTGGTTTAAGCCCCTATATTGTTGATTACAGCAAATTGCACTAGTAATGGATTACAAAGAATGTGGTAAAAGTACACCACCTGTTGGTGCCCTAGTGCTTCTTTCCAGTTGCACTGGCAGTGTTTTTGTGTGGCATGTACTGGTGCTGCTGAGCATCCAAGCTCTACCCTTTGTGCCTCAGGTGCATGTTGGAATGCAAAACACAAGGTAAATCCAGTATTCATGCCTATTTTTTATGTATTTTTTTCATTTGCCAAGGTTCCTCTGCGCTGACATATGGTAATTTGGTAATGACATGTTTGCATACATCCATTAGCTCTGCCTTTCACCTCTATTACCCAGTGCAAACAATGGTCCCAATTATGTCTAATTGTAAACCTAATATACTTTACTTTCATATAGAATTGGATGATTGACGTGCGTGTGATTTGTTGTGGAAGCATCAGAAAGGAAGACATGGTCTCAGAAGTGTGATTACTCTTGCTAAAGGTTGGATAAGGGATACAAAAATTAAACAAGCCTATATGTTTCACATAGAACGTCAGATTCTCTTCTTTGCAGCCTGTGTAGTGAGCCTCACTATTAGTAGCTTATTTGGTCATGCCCAAAGGAGTTGATGACATTCTCTGGTTGTTCTTTAGGTTGTAGTTGTTCATATGTTATTATTACCAATTAATTAATGCACTGGCCTAACTTTTAACTCTGTTACAACAAAATACTGTTTCCCATTTTTCCGGTCTATTGTTTGAACAACCGTGTCCCATATGCCAAAATAGCCTTGACTCCTCACCCACGTCTGACGACAATTATTACCATGAAAAAGTCAGAGGCGATCAGGCGGCAGTGTTAAGGTTGTAGGGCTTCTGGGAAATCATTTAGTAAGAGGGGAAGGATCTTTAACTATTAGTCTGGGTACTCAACTCTTTACTCATCTGTGTCCATAGATAGTGGTAGGTAAGGGTCAATGACAAGGCCGAAAAAGCAGTATGTTACCGTCTGTATGTTCACTCATTTTCACAAGTGATAGAACTCATGAATTCTTTAGTAATATCAGCCAGTAATATCTAGTGTGATATTTTTTTTCTCAGTCACATTCAATGTGTTTGTACTCTCTAGTCTGGTTCCATTAAAAGTCAGTCTATCCTATTTGCGAATCTCTCTCGTAGGGTTGTTAGAGACTGAGGGGCATGAACGAGCAGCCGCAGCAGAGAATGGCTGCAGTGGGAACACAAGACAAGGAACTCAACGACCTCCTGGATTTCAGTGCGGTAAGAGAGAGTGGTCTAGTGGTCTGGGGCCAGGTCATAAGGGCTACTGGGCTGGGCCGGGCCGGGTGGACGGTAGGGTGGACGAGAGAGATGAATGGGGAGGGACGGGCCCGTTACATCGCTCACCTCATGCTTTTTTTTATCCTTTAACTCCTGCATGGCAGAAGTAGCTTAATTTTTTTTTTGGGGGGGGGGGATCTGTTTTACCCCATCCCACATCAAAGTAAGGTCACCTGAATACAACAGAAGTCCAAGGTGTTTATTCATTGGGTTTTAAATCAGTCTTTGAACATGAGAGAACATCATCTGCAGTAAGGTTGATTTATGGTTTGTTCTGACCTGAATGCTGAAGATGTATTTAGACTAGATGCATTTGATTCCTATGTTTGCAGTTATGTTTATATTTTGCTCCGAGTTTGGTTTATCTTATTTTGTGCACAACCTTGCAATAGTTTGATTGCTGATAAGTTCCAGGACTTTTAAAGGGATACTCTTGAGTGGTTCTGGCACTCTCAAAGTATACACAGCTGAAAAACTTTACATCATATTCAACTCAATACATGCTGTGTGAAATGGGGTAGCCCTGTCATTTGTGTCTCTTGAATAGCAGGTCTTTATAAATGGTCAGATGAATGGGATTTTGGTTAGGATTTTTATCCACTTGCTGGCATCGGCCTGTTTTTTATTTTTTTCTTCCCCATTCATTTTTACCATATGATTTCTGTCTTGGGCTTTTGAGTTGACATTCATGTCAGTGTTTCTCTGAATAAATGTAATATCCTTAGTAAATCCATTGTTATGTAAAATTACCTTATCCATGGATTCAAGACCAGAAATTCTAATTAAGGTAACCGCTTGTCATCAGACTTGATGTCCCACATTAATTGATATCTCTCCACTAACCACAGCTTACTAATGTGATTTGCCCATGTATTTGATTTCCTCTCCATTATTTTAGCCTTATGATGTGTAACATTGGGAAATTCCATTGGTTCTGTTTCCTTTGTCAGTTAATGGGCCACTAGTGTGTGGAGCATCAACTATCATGCCCTCAATCAAGACCTTGGTTTGCTATGCACATAATTTGTGTAGCCACCACTCAAATCATAAACGCGTCCATGGTTCTATAAGTAGTAGCTAGGGAAGGAATCTAAACCCACTAGAGACAAAGGTGTGTGTGTGTGTGTGCCGTGCCGTGCTGTGCTATGCCAGGATTGGCTGAAAATGCTGCAGTATGGCTGTCGCTGGCCCAGATGCCAAAGAGGCAGAAACATACAGTGGCTCATGAGATGGCATGTTAAACAAGCCCCTGTAACCAGGGATTAGGATACATCACTCTTATCTGTGTCCAGCCCACATTTCATATCACAGATGATCTAGTTTTACTGTATGTTCAATGAAGGTGTATTTATGAATTTATTTCCCACCTCTTCTAGATGTTTGCACCACCTGTGGCTAATGGGAAGAACAGACCGACGACACTCGCTAGCAGTCAGTTTGGTGGATCAGGTAAGATTCTATTCTGAATGCAAGATCCTGTCATCCTGAGCCTTGAATATTCTGCAGGGCCATACTGTATTGTATGAAGCTTTAGTTTTTTATAAGGTCATTAAGTAATGGAGAATGGTTATGTAACAACAAAAATATTTTGGTTGGAAGTACTAGGGCAATGGTTAGTGCTTTGGTTCTATTGCACTATGCCTTCACCCATTCACTTGGTTATATAATTAAAGATGCTGTATATGGGGTGGCAGGTAGCCTATTGGTTAGAGCGTTGAACTAGTAACCGTAATGTTGCAAAATCCCTGAGCTGACAAGGTAAAAATCTAATTCTGCCCCTGAACAAGGCAGTTCTTAACTGACTAGCCTAGTAAAATAAAAATATAGATTTTTTGGGATTGACCTCTTACATCCTCTGTGTGCGGACACTATTTCATCACCTTTTAGTGCTGGTAGTAAGTTGGCCAGATCTAGTTACTTTGATCCGAGTTCTCCTCTGAAAACGTGAGTGCCTGCTCTGTCCCTCCATGTGTTCACATTTCCCCTCTTTGATCTAACCAAGATTATTCATCTGTGCTGAAGCTTCAGGACACTGTTGGTGCCTTTGAGCGCTGTGTTGTTGGATGACACTTAAGAGAAAAGCTTTCTGGAGTTCAGCAGAATGTCTTCATTTATGGTTGTTGAACGAGACCCATCTTTTTTTTGATGGGGTGATGAACAAGCTATCTTGGTAACCTTTTTAATTGATGGCAATATCTCAATTTAGGAAATGAGATCTATATATTTTATTTTCATTGCATCTTTTTCTAGCACCAATATACAAAAACTTGCTTGTATTTTCCTACCTTAAACACCTGAAACCCCTGTGTAAGCTAGTAGCTTTTGCTGAATGTTATTAGTAAGTCATGTTCCTTCCCACTGTCACCCTGCCAACCTGCAGTGTGAAATGGAGTCACACTGCGCGGCCCCCAGAGTGAAAACTCCGCCACAGAGGAACAAAGACCGAAAAGGGCTTATGGACTTGAAACGACTCCCCCACCCCGAAGTGTAAAACACTCCTCCCCCAACTCCGCACAGGACTTTTCCCCCCACTGGTTCACAGGAAATGGCTTGAGCCTGAGACAATGCCCCTCACCCCCAGCTCTGGGGCACTTAACTGGCCCAGCATGGAGCGCTGGCTAGAGTAGGAGCCCTCTGAATGGGGATCAGTGGCAGGACTCAGTGTTTGTTTCTATTACAGCAGGCAATTACTTAGCAGTGAGGAGTTAATTCCTGCCCCCGTCCTAAGTGTGCCCCTTGGTCATTGACACCATTCGAATGTGATACGTCATGCTGTCACATTTAACTTTCAGAGAACTCCAGGTATCTCGTAATAGCATTTGAGTGCCACAGCACAAACCTCCATAGATGCCAACCTCTAGAGAATCTATATCAGATTGAGACAAGCCTATCAATCCATGGAGCAAAATCAGGGTGTCCATAAATAACAATTCAGGCTTGTGTGTAAGCTACAAAGTATTGTGCTTTGATGTTTTTATCAGTCATGGAATTAAAAGTGCTGAAAACATGTTGGCTCACTATTTAAAAAGATGAATAACAAGTTGTAGGATGAAAAAGTAGTTTTGTTGCAGTTACAGCTGACTAGCGTTAGTTAATGCTACCTAGTCCAAAAAATTACAAATTGGAGTCACTGGCAATTTTTTTTTCCATCCCTCAATCCCCTTGTTATAAAATCAAATATAAAGTGCCTTCAGAAAGTATTCATACACCTTGACTTATTCCATATTTGTTACAGCCTGATTTTCTCACCCATTTACACACAATACCCCACATTTATTGAAAATAAAATACAGAAATATCTCATTTACATACAGTACCAGTCAAAAGTTTGGACACACACCCATTCAAGGGTTTTTCTTTTTACTATTTTCTACATTGTAGAATAATAGTGAAGACATAAGCTATGAAATATCACATATGGAATAATTTAGTAACAAAGTGTTAAACAAATCAAATTATATTTCATATTCTTCAAAGAATCCACCCTTTGCCTTGATGACAGCTTTGTGAACTCTTGGCATTCTCTCAACCAGCTTCACCTGGAATGCTTTTCCTTCACTCTGCGCTCCAATTTATCCTAAACCATCTCAATTAGCCCTTACGCAGCATGGAGGTGTGTTGAGTCATTGTCCTGTTGAAAACAAATGATAGTCCCACTAAGCGCAAACCATATGGGATGGCGTATCGCTGCAGAATGCTGTGGTATCCATGCTTTTGAAGTGTGCCTTGATTTCTAAATAAATCAGTGTCACCAGTAAAGCACCATCATACCACCACCTCCTCCATGCTTGACGGTGGATCATCCGTTCACCTTCTCTGTGTCTCAAAGACACAGCGGTTGGAACCAAGAATCTCAAATTTGGACTCATTAGACCAAAGGACAGATTTCCACCGGTCCAATGTCCATTGCTCGTGTTTCTTGGCTCAAGCAAGTCTCTTCTTATTGGTGTCCTTTAGTAGTGGTTTCTTTGCAGCAATTTGACCATGAAGGCCTGATTTCACGTAGTCTCCTCTGAACAGTTGATGTTGAGATGTCTGTTACTTGAACTCTGAAGCATTTATTTGGGCTGCATTTTCTGAGGCTGTTAACTCTTATTGAACTCATCCTCTGCAGTAGAGGTAACTCTGGGTCTTCCTTTCCTGTGGCGGTCCTCATGAGAGCCAGTTTCATCATAGCGCTTGATGGTTTTTGAGACCGCACTTGTAAAAAAACGTTCAAAGTTCTTAATTTTCCACATTGACTGACCTTCATGTCTTAAAGGTTAAAGTAATGATGGACTGTCATTTCTCTTTGCTTATTTGAGCTGTTCTTGCCATAATATGGACTTGGTCTTTTCCCAAATATGGCTATCATCTTTATACCACCCCTACCTTGTCACAACACAACTGATTGGCTCAAATGCATTAAAAAGGAAAGAAATTCCACAAATGAACTTTTAACAAGGCACACCTGTTAATTGAAATGCGTTCCAGGTGACTACCTCATGAAGCTGGTTGAGAGAATTCCAAGAGTGTGCAAAGCTGTCATCAAGGTAAAGGCTGGCTACTTTGAAGAATCTCAAATATATTTTGATTTGTTTAATACTTGTTTGTTTACTACATTATTCCCTATGTGTTGTTTTGATGTATTCATTATTATTCTACAATGTAGTAAAAATAAACAAAAACCCTTGAATGAGAGTAGGTGTGTCCAAACTTTGGCTGATACTGTATATATTCCCACCCCTGAGTCAATACTTTGTAGAAGCACCATGGGCAGCGATTACAGCGGAGTCTTTCTGGGTAGGTTTAAGTGCTTTCCACACCTGGATTGTGCAACATTTGCCCATTCTTTTCAAAATTCTTCAAGCTTTGTCAAATTGTTTGTTGATCATTGCTAGACATCATTTTCAGATTTTTGCCATGGATTTTCAAGTAGATTGAAGTCCAAACTAACTCGGCAACTCGGGAATAGTCACTGTCTTGGTAAGCAACTCCTGTGTAGATTTGGCCTTGTGTTTTAGGTTATTGTCCTACTGAAAGGTGAATTAATCTCCCATAATCTGGTAGAAAGCAGACTGATCCAGGTTTTGCCTGTGTTTAGTGACTCCCCAGTCCTTAACAATTACAAGCATACCCATAACATGATGCAGCCACCACTATGCTTGAAAATATGGAGAGTGGTGCTCAGTGATATGTTTTGGGCAAATCCAACAACTCTTTGTATTCAGGACATAAAATTATTTTTGGAATATTTTTATTCGGTACAGGCTCCTTTTCTGTCTGTCGGTTAGGTTAGTATTATATAGTAACTATGTCTCCTATCACAGCCATTAAACTCTGGAACATGTTTTAAAGTCACCTTTGGCCTCATGGTGAAATCCTTGAGCGGTTTCCTTCCTCTCCGGCAACTGAGTAAGGAAGGATGCCTCTGTCTTTGCGGTGACTGGGTGCATTGATACACCATTCAAAATGTAATTAATAACTTCACCATGTTCAGTGGGATATTCATGGTCAGCGTTTTTTAACGAATATACCAATATGTGCCCTTTGCGAGGCATTGAAAAACCTTGCTGGTATTTGTTGTTGAATCTGTTTGAAATTCACTGCTTGACTGAGGGAACTGTGGGTTAGAGATGTCATTAAAAAAAAAAATGTTATAAACACTATTGCACATGAGTGAGTCCATGCAACTTATTATGCAACTTAAGCACATTTTTTCTCCTGAACATATTTAAGCTTACCATAATTAAGGGGTTGAATACTTATTGACTCAAGACATTTGTGTAAAAAAAAATAAAAAAATAAACATTATTCCACTGACATTATGGGGTATTTTGTATAGGCCAGTGTCAAAACATTTAAATGTAATGCATTTTTAAATTCAGTATCTAACACAACAAAATGTGAAAGTCAAGGGGTGGGATACTTTCTGAAGGCACTCTACAAAGGGGAGTAGCCTCAATACAGGGATAAAATTACAAACTTTAGCAGTTTTACATCAGTTTTTCCTCCAGACAGTGGACTTCTATTGAAGTAGGCAATGTTTGTGATTCATGTTAACTTTTTCCCCATGATATTTCCCCACCTCTTCCACTTTGTCCTGAAATGACAACTTGATTTGATTTATTAGGATATGTAGAGCCGGGCCTACACACAATACCTTAATGTCAAAGTGGGATGTTTTTAGAAATGTTAACAAATGTAATACATTTTTTTTAACCTGAATTGTCTTGAGGTATTCAACCTCTTTGTTATGGCAAGCCTAAATAAGTTCAGGAGGGAAAATTTGCTTAACAAGTCTCATAAGTTGCATGGAGTCACTTGTGTGCACTGTGTGATCCCATTTTATGATAGGATCACAGGGCCATAACAAAGAGCAGCCTGTTTTGTTCTTTATTGTTCTCCTGGTAACTTGTGTCAACTTCCTGTTTGCCTGGGCCAACTGTATCCCGTGACATCATGGCTTCAGTGTGCCTCTACTAGTAGATGACCCAGCGCGGGAAAGGCAAAAGCAGAGCTATTCACCAACACAAAAGTACTCAGAGGGGTACTAATTGCAAAGGGAGGCGTCCCCTATCAGGCGTCCCCTCACTCACCTCTGCAGCTGCTGGCCCCCGTCACCCAGCCACCCACCCAGGACAGCCCCCCCCCAACCACAACAAACAACCCCCGTTCACACGCACAGACAAATGCTCGTGCACACACCCCCACACAAATATTTTTTCAGATGATTGTCATGGGGTGTTCTGATATGCCCTATACTGCTGACACTAGAAAATGGCTGCTCTACTAGGTCTATATCTTGTTGATAAGACCTACGCAAAAAATGATCCAGGCTGCCTTTTGGAGGCATATTAGATTTTACCATGTGAAGGTTTTGTTCCTCAAAATATGATTATTTCTTCAGTGGCTGGCTGCTCCTGTGCAGTGTTAGAATTGCCCTCATGACCTTCACTAGATTCTCATTATCAGGTCATAAAGTTGAGGCACAACGTTTCAACAGGT
The DNA here is from genome assembly GCF_002021735.2 of Oncorhynchus kisutch. NCBI lineage: Eukaryota > Metazoa > Chordata > Actinopteri > Salmoniformes > Salmonidae > Oncorhynchus > Oncorhynchus kisutch. The sequence goes on along the minus strand of NC_034183.2, from coordinate 18,467,975 downwards.
AGAAAGTGAGAATAAAATGCAATCACATTTATAACAGCATTACACAAACAATTAAATATATATTTTCAAAAGAATGACGAGTGAACTTGGAACAATGAAGTCTGTCCTCTCCTCTCACACCGCTGTCCTTCTCTCCTCCCTGTGCCTTTTACTCCCTCTGTTCCTCCAGTCGTTCACCCATGTCCCTCTCTCCTCCACTTGTCTTGTCTGTTTCTCCTCCCCCCTGTCCCCCCTGTCCTCCTTTCCTTCAGTCCTTTACCCCTGTCCTCCCTTCCTACATTGTGGCAGTAGGCTCAGTGTTTGGCTCCCACTTCTTAACATGGCTGGCTGTGTCATTGTCATCTCAGCAGCTCCCCACCTTGTTTAATTGCCTTTGAGTTAATTACTCCACAAAGTGTGAACAATGTTGTCTGAGTTGTCCTCAGTAAGGCGATTCTATCTCACACTATCCACTCGTCAAATGGAGGCCTTTAAAAAAATTGTAATTGTTACATTTTACCCCCTTTTTCTCCCCAATTTCGTGGTATCCAATTGTTAGTAATTACGATCTTGTCTCATCGCTACAACTCCCGTACTGGGTCGGGAGAGACTAAGGTCGAAAGCCATGTGTCCTCCGAAACACAACCCAACCAAGTCGCACTGCTTCTTAACACATTGCGCATCCAACCCGGAAGCCTCCAATGTGTCGGAGGAAACACCGTGCACCTGGCTACCTTGGTTAGCGTGCACTGCGCCCGGCCCGCCACGGGAGTCGCTGGTGCGCGACGAGACCAGGATATTCCTACCGGCCAGACCCTCCCTAACCCGGACGATGCTAGGCCAATGGACCTCCCGGTCGCGGCCGGCTGCGACAGAGCCTGGGCGCGAACCCAGGGTCTCTGGTGGCACAGCTAGCGCTGCGATGCAGTGCCGCAGGTCTAGGTGGGCACCAAATACTATTATTGAGTGGCTGCTGGACCAAAGCCATTGTAGACACTGGATAATGGAAAAGCTTGTTTTATAGACCTGGGGTTCCTCTTATTTGATCGTGTCTCAGTGTTGAGTAAACTAACTCTGCCAGTAAGGCTGTTTTAGATTAAGTGGTGTCCATGCAAAGCCTGTCTTACATATTTCGTTGTCCATCACTCCTGTGTGCTGTTGTGACTATATGTAGCTGTGTTAGGAGTGTGGCCTTTCAGCCCACTGACAGTGACTGAGTAAGGCTGATCTTTGGAGGTCCTGCTCTCCTGCTTCTCCATGCCAGTGGCATCAGCTCCATAGATCATGGCTGTCATAGCGTGTGTAGGTGCTTGCACCACTCTGTTAGCCTAATCAGTCATTTTCACTCGTCAGTCGCTCATCTCACCCAGACCCTCTCTCCCTCCCTCCCTCCCTCTCCACACTCTCCTTCTCAAGCACACATTTTTTTAATTAGGCAAAAATCAAAGGAGAAATATGAATATTCATAAGGCAACTACATTAATATGCACAATTATGCAAATTAGTATGCAATTAAGCCCTGTGTCTCCAGAGAGGCTTGGTAGCATTAACGGATAAGACTATGGGAGAAGGGGGTATTTGGAATTTCTGCTCCGCCAATCTTTAGAATCCTTGTTTTTCCTATGCCACAGCCACCACTTGTGAAATAATTTAACATATTCATATACGTTTTGTGTACTGAATATGTATGTTATTGGTTGTTTTATGGCTTAGCGTATGATGGCATCTGCAAAACTGCTGTGGAATGAATTTCAATGAGAAGCTGGACAATGACACATTCTGTTTTATAGTTTGCTTTCTCAGCTAATCAGTGAAATGACCCCTCTATTAGACTGGTGATTTTCACTTTGATGTTTTCACATGGATATGTATGGAATCGTTCCTCAAAGGGATAGTTCACCCAAATGTACAAATACATATTGATTTCCTTAACCTACCTTAAATAGTCTCTGCCTAGATCTTTGGGATTGTTTACATTGTTTGTGGAAAACTGTCTATGGACAAGGTATGACAGCAATCCATGCTTTTATTTAGTTTCCCTGGCACTGTTTCCACATGCTAACATTTTAGCATTTGTGGCACAAATCCCTTTCAAGTCATGGGACCGATATTAACATTTTTTTGTGCATCATGTTCAAAACCTCTAAGTGACTGAGCTTCACAGTCAATTTTGAATACTTTCGGATTATTTGGAAATGAGGTGCTAAAAATGCTAATATCGGTCCCCTGACCTGAATGGGATTTGTGCCACAAATGTGAAAACGTTTGTATGTAGAAACTGTGCCAGGGGACCGATATTGCATGGATTTCCATCATACCTTGTCTCTGGACTGCTTACAAGTTGAAGAAACCAATGCCATGTTGTAAATTGGGTTAACTATCCCTTTAATGCAACAATGGCAGATTCTCTTAAAGATGACCTGTTGTCCCAGTTGCTTTGCCTTTTAAACCAGTTAACTCTAGTGAATGACATACATTGGCTCAGGGCCCTGCACTGTGGACAAGTTCACCTGAGTGATGGGTGCTAGCTTGTATTATGGCTACATGCCTACAGATAGGTTTGCGCTATAGGACCCTACCCCTAACTTCACTGTTGGTCGACGGTATTGCCCTGCTGCCACTCGATCCCACTGCTGACACCAAATGAACACTTGCGCTAGTACTAGGAAGGAGGAACATTCCCACAGTCATTGTAACTTGCTGGTCTTAGTATAATTTGTCCGGATCTAATAGTTTAATGGAAGTTGTCTCTTCCATGGTCCACCCAACCTAATGTGTGTTTTTAAAGCTGTCTATCTATACCAGTCAGTGAGTAACCCCGCACTTTTCTCATCCAGCTCTGGATGAGCGCAGTAGCTCTGGATCCTGGGGCCCTGGAGAACAGAACAGCCCCTCCTTCAACCAAGGACGGGTAAGCATTACCAGGGACTCCTCACAGGCTCTCAAACTCTCTCACTCATACACGATAACAGCTCAGTGTGTTGGCAAACTTTAGATTCAGACTGGTAGTTTTTACTTTGTACCTAATGTCTTGGATCAGTGTCAGGTGTTGGCAGGCTCTGCACTAAACTTTACATCTGTGGAAGCCCAACGATAATTGCAGCTTCACAGCCACGGTAACTGTCTTGGCTCATTTCGGTGTAAATTTCAGGAACGGGGTATAGGGGGTGAAGATTGGATGCAGCAAACTGTGATTACTGATTACCACAACTTGATTATTAAGACATTTCTAGAGCCTGCATGACAGTTTCCTGAGCTCGCATGACAGTTAACAGACTGGGATGAACCAGTGTACTGGTCATGGCATGGAAGGACTTCAGTGAACTCTGCTGACTTGGACTCCAGTCCTCATCATGTGTTCTTCCTGTTTTCCCACAGGGCTACGGAGATGGCTCCCACTACAATGAGCATGAGGGCCTGTCATCTCCCTTCCTCAGTTCAGGAATCGGAGGTAGGCTACACTCAGTCTGCTGGCTTGTCTCTTTGTCTATCACTGTTGTAAGGAAGTGGTTCCCAACCTTTTTCAGTTACTGAATTTTGCTCTGCCCGGATACCCCTGAAGTTACCCCCTCGTGCATTTTGACCAGTAGGGCTGTGGTCTCATAAGTCTTCAAGTACCCCCTGTGGATAGGCCAAGTACCACCAGGGGTCCTAATACCTCTGGTTGGGATCCACTGTTGTAATGGGGATAGGTTGTAAATAAGTAGCGGAGGTTACTGTTGGTGTGTACATATTTTGTTATGACCATTAAATTGTTATCTGAGTGTCAAAGTGCCAGAAACTGTGTGTGTGTAATATGTATTTAGTGGGTGCTGGGGATGTTAAGAGCACTGAAGCAGAAATGCTCCCTTGGGGTTTGTCTGGCTAGCAGCTGAGCGCTCTGAAAGGGGGAGCCCGCTTTTATCACTACTTTTGTATTTGAAATGGCTACTAAGAATTTTTCACTTTGTCATTTTGAAAAATTACTCTGAATACCCAATGTGTAACTTCCATTCCATAAGGAACCTGCTAATTGTACATTTTGTCTTGCAGGTAAAAATGAGAGGGTACCATACTCTTCGTTTGGAGGCCAGGTAGGAGTACTGCTGACCCCTTTGCTTAGACCCTGTTATGATCATAGTTTAGGTTGCCCACATAACCAATTTCTAACTTGATTTGAGCAAAATTCCTAGTCAGGTTTCAGTATAAGGAAGACCCTGTTTTCTCACTTCTCCTTTCATCCGAAACACATTGAATTAGAGCGTTCTGGATTTCCCAGAACTGTGCATTCATGTGTTTTTGTATGCATTCCTGCATGTGTTGTTTGTTAACCCCTTGCTCTTTGTGTTCTGCCAGCCTGGCTTCCTACCCAGTGACATCGCCATGCCCAGTCCAGATTCCATGTCCCCCTCTGGGCTAAAGTCTGCCTCTCAGTTCTACCCCGGATCGTACCCCAACAACCCCAGGAGGAGGCCTCCCGATGGCCAGCTAGGTAAGAGAGATGGATTCGGGAAAAGCTTTTCTTTGTAGAAATGTTTTTCAGGCACTTGCCTTTTTATGTCAGATTATAGAACAAGTTGTCTCAGCCAAATATATGTGTAGCTTTAACCTTTTTAACTGGGTGAAAAACGCTAAGAATACACAATAATACCATTTAATATGGTCAAATAATATTTTATTTTCAAACAAGACACTAAGGGCTCTAATTTAATAAACCTAACACTGACAAATATTAGTGCTGGCGGTAGCGCTATATGTCTGGGGTGTGCCAGAAATATTTGTGCTATTTTGACAGCAGGAATTATGAGCGCATTAACTGGCGGTGCTGCGAAAGGACTGGGTTTTGATGAATAAATTAATTGTAGGTGTGACAAGGGCTTGGCCACTCACTGGCCAATTAACGTGTTTCATGGCTTAATACTGCATGCCATTGTCTCAAATTCTGTAGGTTATTGATGGTCTTTGCGTTGTCGGGCAGGAATATTCTCATCCTAGCCCCTTGATTGATGCTACAGTTTATTAAGTAGCATAGGCTACAGAAACTGGTAATACCTGTAAATAAAACATTCAGTGTTTGAAGTGTTGACAACATTGTAATTGACTTCAACGAGTATAGGCCTACATATCTTTATGCATCGCTCTTCTTTCTTCTCAAACAAAAAATACTAGGCTTCTGTAAATTATATTGTGTGAGGCACGTTCTCAATAAGCAAGATACATCCTTGGCCTACCGTTGATATGGCGTTATAGGACTGAATACGTTTGGAAATGTGCTTCTTTGGTAACTAGACAAGTGGTGCTCTTTGGAAATGAGGATGGATACAACCTGAATGGAGTATTCACTGCAGGTAGGTCTATGTGAATAATGCAAAAGCATCACGAGTAAACGTTTTAGTAACCTTTTATGGATAGGCTACTTGGCTAATGCATGGCCAGGAAAAACACCTGGTGAATTGCTTTTGAAACAGCTGATTCTAATTCTAGTAGGGTAAGGGTTTCCTACTTTGTGCTTGTTTTGTTATCAAATGGAAGAGAAAACAAGCAATTGTTACAGGAAAATAACTTGAAAGTTTCTAAATAGAATGGTCACCGGCATCATCTCAGCTCTCATTCCATTATGGGCATATGGACATGTAGCCTACATTGAGTGTTTTTTCAAGTTTTTTTTACACACATCCAAAATAATAACAGGCGCTGGATAAAATAACGTACATAGATACAAAGGGGATGTCTGCTCACTGTTTTTCTGCTTCAGAACATGTTCTTTTAATAAAGCTTTGGTGATTGACATTTATTTCAAAGTGGTATCACGAGCTTAACCCTTTATCGATAGTCTTGACTACTTGGTGAATGCATTGGGACAGAAAAAAACCTGCCTTAGTCAAGTGAAACAAAGTGGGAAAATATTGTTTTGATGTTTCTCAATACGAGGTTTACGGAAACAAAAAAACTATTTTCCTTGTACCATTTGCATAGGGCACTGTGTGGCACGCCTGGACGGGCTGTGCTTCCGCTGTCAAAATCCATGCTGTAACCAGCAGCGTTACCATTAAGGCCAGGTTTTGGTTGGTCTTAAATATTCCCACCAGCGCTGTCTGAAATTGGCACTTTGGCGCATGTTTTTAAGAACATGCCTCAGATATTGCCACCCCTCCCACCTTGGCGCAAGCGAGCTCATGTAAGACAGTTCAATTACCAATCCTGGCGCAAGGGCTGGAAAATAGCAGAGCGCCGGCTTTAACGGGTCAAAATTTCCAACGGGCGTGCGTTTGACAATTGCTGTCTTAACACCAGCCGAAAATAGAGCCCTAACAGTCAACCTTTATGAAGCGTGCTATCTGATTTACCTTCTGTCTCCCTGTAGACACCCAACCGAAGAAGATCCGGAAACCCCCTGGCCTGCCTTCCTCGGTGAGTGTTCATTCTGCTCCCCTTCACTTCTCCCCACACTAACACTTACCACTCTGTCTGCTCCAGAAGCTCTCTAACAGACAGACAGGCAGGGCCAAAGGGCCTCTGCTCACTCAGACAAACAACTGGCAGGCGTGTGAGAGAGCTTCCAAACAAACATTTAGTCTCTACAACACTGGGCTCAAACTACTGACAGAGTACCAAATGAATAACTTTAGTCTACATTGTGCTCCACTGACAAATGCTACAGATGCTGAGCAAGCCTCCAAATAACCAACAGTAGTAAATAACACTAGAGTTGTTTTTGTTGAACTAATGCTTGAGATTGCATGCCGTGTGGTATTTGCTTACCATACCCTGTAAGATGGTCCAGTGTGTTCAGGGTGCCTGATGCCTTTTTAACTAATAGTGGAAGGCCCCCTGCCAGGGATCATTAAAATGATATATTGCCATTACACAAACATTTTCTGTAACCCAAACCATGGGCACATTCATTCTCCTGCGCTCTCATATATGCATATATGACACCGCAGCGAAGACGGTCATAGTGAAACCTCTGTGGCCAGGGTTCGTGACTGCACCACATAGGCAATATTAAACACCGCCTGGGTTTGAGGCCCGTCTCTCAGCCGCTCCCACAGTTTGAGCGATGGCCATGTGGTTTTAGTGTAAATTAATGTAAAACCCCTGGCTGCCCCCCTCAACCTGTCCGCTTACGCTTCGCCACACGATGGTCTGGGAGGCCTCCCCCTATGAGTGACCCAGTTGTGAGGCGTGCTGCTCGCAAGTCCTCTTAGCCTGTGTCTGAGCCCAGATTAATGACTGCTGATGATCCTGTCTCCCTCTCCCTGCTCTCTCTCACCCTGCTCTCCCTCTCTCCCCCTGCTGCTCCCTCTCCCTTTGTACCCTCAGCTCTGTGGTAGCCTAGTTCTAGCTCTCCAACCCAACTGCCAGACCCCTCAACTAAACTTCTAATACCTGTACATCAGGGCCTGTCCTAACCCCTAACCTCCATGTCACACACAACATAGGCCATTCCTCAGGCGTATTGTTACCCCTTAATATGGTGCCATCTACACTACATGAAAAGTATGTGGACACCTGCTTGTCGAACATTTCATTCCAAAATCATCAACATTAATATGGAGTTGGTCCCCTCCTTTACTGCTATAACAGCCTCCACTCTTCTGGGAAGGCTTTCTACTAGATGCTGGAACATTTCTGCAGGGACTTGCTTCCATTCAGCCACAAGCATTAGTGAGGTCAGGCACTGATGTTGGGCGATTAGGCCAATTCCCTAAGGTGTGAATTATATGGACCTCGCTATGTGCACTGGGGCCTAACCCAAACTGTTGCCACAAAGTAGGAAGCACAGAATCGTAAAATGTTGTCATATACTGTAGTGTTAAGAATACCCTTCACTGGAACTAAGGGCCCTGAACCATGAAAAACGTCCCCAGACTGTTATTCCTCCTCCACCAAACTTTACAGTTGGCACTATGCATTGGGGCAGGTAGCGTTCTCCTGGCATCCGCCTGACCCAGATTTGTCTGTCGGACTGCCAGATGGTGAAGCGTGTTTCCACTGCTCCAGAGTGCAATGGTAGCGAGCTTTACACCACTCCAGTCGATGCTTGGCATTGCACATGGTGATCTTAAGCTTGTGAGCGACTGCTCGGCCATGGAAATCCATTTCATAAAGCTCCGGGACGAACAGTTATTGTGCTGACGTTGCTTCCAGAGGCAGTTAGGAAGTCTGTAGTGAGTGTTGCAACCGAGGACAGATTTTTACCCACTAAGCTCTTCAGCACTCGGCGGTCCCATTCTGTGAGCTTGTGTGGTCTACCACTTCGCGGCTGAGCCGTTGTTGCTCGTAGACGTTTCCACTTTACAATAACACTTCCAGTTGACCTGGGCAGCTAGCAGGGCAGAAATTTGACAGTGCCACGTTGAAAGTCACTGAGCTCTTCAGTAAGGCCATTTTACTGGCAATGTTTATCTATTGAGATTGCATGGCTGTGCTCGATTAAAAAAAAAAAAATGTTATACACCTTTGTGGCTGAAATAACCTAATCCACCAATTTCAAGGGTTGTCCACATACGTTCTTTAATACATGCATACAGTACCAGTCAAGAGTTTGGACACACCTACTCATTCAAGGGTTTTTCTTTATTTTACTGTTTTCTACATCGTAGAATAATAGTGAAGACATCAACTATTAAATAAATCAGAGACAGTGTCACCAGCAAAGCACCATTACACCACCACCTCCATGCTTCACGGTGGGAACCACACGTGCGGAGATCATCCGTTCACCTACTCTGTCTCACAAAGAATCTCAAATTTGGACTCATCAGACCTGAGGACATATTTCCACCGGTCTAATGTCAATTGCTTGTGTTTCTTGGCCCAAGCAAGTATCTTCTTATTATTGGTGTCCTTTAGTAGTGGTTTCTATGCAGCAATTTGACCATGAAGGCCTGATTTCACGTAGTCTCCTCTGAACAGTTGATGTTGAGATGTGTCTGTTACTTGAACTCTGAAGCATTTATTTGGGCTGCAATATCTGAGACTGGTAACTCTATTGAACTCATCCTCTGCAGCAGAGGTAACTCTGGGTCTTCCTTTCCTGTAGTGGTCCAGATTGACTGACCTTCACATCTTAAAGTAATGATGAACTATTGTTTCTCTTTGCGGCAGGTAGCCTAGTGGTTAGAGTGTTGGGCCAGTAACCGAAAGGTTGCTAGATCGAATCCCCGAGCTGACAAGGTAAAAATATGTAATTCTGCCCCTGAATAAGGCAGTTAACCCACTGTTCCTAGGCTGTCATTGTCAATAAAAATGTGTTCTTAACTGACTTGCCTAGGTAAATAAAGCTGTTCTTGCCATAATATGGATTTGGTCTTTTACCAAATAGCCCTATCTTCTGTATACCACCCCTACCTTGTCACAACACAACTGAATGGCTTTAACGCAATAAGAAGGGAAGAAATTCCACAAATCAACTTTTAACAAGGCACACCTGTTAATTGAAATGCATTCCAGGTGACTACCTCATGAAGCTGGTTGAGAGAATGCCAAGGGTGTCCAAAGCTGTCGCCATGGCAAATGGTGGCTACTTTGAAGAATCTCAAATGTAAAATATATTTTGATATAAGAATTTTATTACTACATGATTGTAAAATATATTTTGATATAATAATAAATTTTATTACTACATGATTCCCTATGTGTTATTTCATTGTTTTGATATCTTTATTATTCTACAATGTAGAATAGTACAAATTAAGAGAAACGCTAGAATGAGTAGGTCTGTCCAAATCTTTGACTGTTACCATGTGTATATGTAGTTCCTTAGACCAGCGTTTCCCAAAGTCTGTCCTTGGGACACCAAGGGGTGCATGTTTTGGTTTAGTTGATTATTTGAATCGGCTATGGCGTGCTAGGGCAAAAACCAAAACTTGCACCCCTTAGGATCCCGAGGACCGAGTTTGGGAGACCGTAATTTAACCTTTTATTTAATTAGGCAAGTCAGTTAAGAACATATTCTTATTTTACAATGACGGCCTACCCCGGCCAAACCCTTCCCGAACCCGGAGAAAGCGGGGCCAATTTTGTGCCGCGCTATGGGACTCTCCAATCACTGTGATACAGCCAGGGATCGAACCATGGTCTGTAGTGATGTCTCTAGCACTGAGATGCAGTGGCTTAGACCGCTGCGCCACACAGTGGTAATAATACAGACCTACAGTGGTTGTATTATTAATGTAGAGGATATTTTCTCTAAGTTGATATTGCTTTCTACTAGGCCCATTCTATTGTCATATTATATCACTTGTTTTACAAATGCTCATACAGTCAGAACCTGAATTACATTAAACCCCCATTAGTGAGAATTTTCCACAGAAATCCGAATTCTTTCTTCCTAAGAACACAATTATCCACCCGCAATCATTGTTTCATTCCCCCACACATCTATCTAGAGCAGAGGATTCGCTCAACATTGTTTCCCCTGAAAGACAAGCCTATTGTTAAATGAAGCCATCTCCGCCTTGTTCTCTCAAATTAACCGTGATGGTAGTAAAGCCCCTATTCACACACACACACTGACTCCCCTGGCCATATCATGCTTTGTTTAAGTCGTTTAGATTACCTTATTCTGTCCCCCACCCCAGCCTTATCTCTGCCTATTTCATAAATCATCAGCGCCTTAATTTCCCCCCCACACTCCCCACTCTTTGCCCCCGCCCCCTCCATTGCAACCTTGCTCTCTCTCTCGCTCTCTCTCGCTGACTGGCACCCAGCCCCCGCCTCTCTCAGCCCTCTCCCTCTCCTCGGCTCTCCTCAGCCCAGCTGCCTGTGGAGTTGGACCAGGTCCAGGAACAGGCAGATGGCTCTGTAATTAGAAGTGCATCTCTCCATTCCCTTTCCACTTCTCTCTGTTAAATCAAATTACAGAAAAAAAATCTGTTTTCTGGTTTAGCATTCTTTGCAGCATAGCCTCTCTCTCTTCCCTCTTTCACCCTGTACATGCCAGAAAGCGTGAGTGATGGGTTATAGTGTCAGGAAGCTGGGATCTTTGTGTCCATTTGAATTTTAGGGGAGTGATTTGACGTTTCCGACACATGCAGGGGAAAAAGGTTTGGAATGGCTTGCCATTTTCAATGTAGCATTCATTGTGGTTCGGAATAACTTGATAGGACCCTTGAAGGGCCATTTAACCAAATGGCTATTAGAGTATTGGGTCACGGACCCATATCACCCCTAATTCAATAAATACAAATTCAATACATGCGTATTATCTATGCCCCTTCAGTTCAAACCCACGGTCTTGGTACAATAGAAATCGGAGAAATGATTTAAATGTGATTCCCTTGCTTATTTGAAGTCATGGGCTGGACAATGTTGTGCGTTTGTGCATATCTCAGTGTGTGAGCTGCTGGTGAAAGGATAGCTTGAGGGCAGGCGCTGCAGGCACTAACCCTGCTATGTCACTGGGCTCCTGGGAGAGAGGAAGTGCTGGCTGTGCTGTGGGATTGTAACCGTCACTGTGCCCAGCATGGCATGGCCACACTGTGCCGCTCTCGCATACGGCATAGGCAAGGGAGGCATGCCAGCCTCACCCTCGCCACCTCCTGGCTGCTTAGTGCTACAACCGTTAGCTAAATGTTAAAACCATTGATTAGTGGCAGTTTTGCATTTGTTATCTTGGCAATTGTAGATGTAAGGCGCAGACACATTTTATTTTAGGGGAAGCTGACTAGGTATATATCATGGCACAAGTGTGCTTTGTGTTTTGTTGAAATGGCGGCTAATGTGAAATTTGTTTGACCCATTAGGTGTATGTCTCTTCCTCCGGGGATGAGTATGCCCGTGACAACGGAGGATATCCTGGCACCAAACCTGGCTCTGTCTACCCAGGCTCTTTTTACATGCAAGGTAACTATGTTAACCACTTAAGCGCTGGAGTGATGACACAGTCTAACCTCTTTTTTAAAAAAAATTTAAAATTATGTTAACTTAATGATTTAAGGTATATGAAAATGTGTTTTGAGTTCAAATGCACTGGAGTGAGTCATGTTTGAGTAAGTCCATTGCCTAACCCTGTTGTTGTTAACAGAGGGACTCCACCCCTCCTCTGACCCTTGGGCCTCCTCAGGACCTTTGGGTCAGTCTGGCTACTCTGCCATGCTGGGGAACTCTCCCCACATCGGCCAGCCCGGATCCTTCTCTGCCATCAACCCAAACCCACAGGACAGGATGGTGAGGACAACCCCACACTATGTAATATTTCAAACAATTTACATTCAAGTAACTGTTGTATTGAGTTCTGTGTTCTTTTTTAATGCTATTTCTACTCTCGACGAATCCAACTTCCATACAAGTTGCTCTAACCCAAGCTGTTCTGTCTTCCCTCTAGAAGCGTCAACCCCTGCCTCTGTCCCCACAGAACTACCCTCTCCATGGCAGTGAGGTGAACGGCAGTCTCGCGCCCGGCTTCCACTCTGGGTCTGGGAGCTACAACCACACATCCTCCATCAACGGCGCAGACAGCATCATGGGTACAATAAAGGCTCACATGACAACTGTGCATTTTGTTAACCAATTACCTTGTCCTTCTCCTGTTAAACATGTTGTGTTGCCCCTCGGATGAACATTGTCTTTAAAGTGGTCTCACTAGCTTATTGGAGACCTTTTATATAGTAGTTGCTGCCTTTTAAATAATGGGTGAGGTCAATAAGCTGTCGTTTCTCCACAGCCAATAGAGGCACCACTGCAGGGAGCTCAGGGGATGAGATTGGGAAGGCTCTTGCTTCAGTGAGTAATCCTCTCAAAAAAAAAAATCCTACAGACCTTTTGATTGAACTGCATTGTGTTCTTTCAGTGTTCTGCTGTTCACTGTCTAAAGACACTTTGTCCTGTGTGGGTTAGATCTACCCCTCGGACCACAACAGTAACAACTTCTCCTCCACACCCTCCACCCCAGTGGGCTCACCCCAGGGAATTGCAGGTATACATACTGGATTATATCTGCATCTGGTAGCTTGTATTAGTAAAGGGTTTGACTGGATCTCTGGAGCCCTGAAAATGGTTCTGGAGCTCCATCTACTGTTGGAAATCAGAGCTGTCATTTTGTTGGACAGGATTTTCTGTGTAAATATGGCACTTCTTCTATTCTCTCTCTGCAGGAGCTGCATCTCAATGGCCAAGACCTTCAGGGCAGTCTGCCCTGTCACCCAACTATGAAGGGCAACTGCATGCTCTGGTGCGCCCTCTTCACTCCAAATAATTCCAAAATCTATTATTTGATGTGATTGTATAGTAGTCAACATAGTGACTGAGATTTGCCCTGTACATCTGTCTCCTTGCAGCAGAACAAAATGGAGGACCGCCTGGAGGAGGCCATCCACGTGCTGCGTAGCCACGCTGTCCAAGGCCCTCCCGGCCTGGGAGGAGGAGCCCACTCTGACATGCACAGCCTGCTGAGCGCTGTGTCCTCTGTACACAACGGTGGCCTGGGAGGTCTCTCTCAGGCCTTCTCCAATGCTGGCCTTGCCCTCAGCAACAGACACCCTACCATGGTGAACACACGCTCTGACTCCAAGACTTAGCCCCCTGTTGTCTTACATTAGAGATTATGATATTGATTTGTATTGAACTTTCCAAGCAACAGGTTTAATAAAGCTTTTGCCATAGTGTTGCATGTTGTGTTTGATGTCATGTTTTGTTACTGTTCTCCAGGGAGGGAACCACCAGGAGGAGCCCACAGGCCTTCCTCCCAGCAGTACCCTGCTGCATGGTCACCATGCCTCCGGACCCCCACAGTCCACTGGACAACCAGAGGGCTTCACCAGTGAGTTACACACTCTGATTCACTGCTCATCCCCCACATGACCTGTGACCTTTACTCCTGTTCCCTGATTTAATGTATAAAACATGGCAAGCCGTTAAGATAATGGGGCTACTTAATTGTTCTCTAAATCGGACATACTGAAGGTTCGTTTCTGTGCTGCAACACAGGTCTGCCAGGAAGTGTGGCACGCTCCACACACTCGTCCAGTGGCTCGGACATCAAGCGGGAGGACAAGGAGGATGACGAGAACTCCTCCATCGCTGACAAGTCTGAGGACGAGAAGAAAGAAACCAAACGCATCAGAGCAAGGTAGGTGATCACCAACCGTCTCTCACCCTGACTATTGACACTGGCAACTGTCAGATAATGCATTCCTGTGTATTACCATTGGTTCATGAACATACTGTAGACTATTTTATCCCACATAGGTGGAAATGTTGTAAAATGATGTTAGTGAAAGAAATACGAGGAGAAATGCATTACATTAGCCCTGATGTAGATGCCCAATTTCAACTGCTAGTTAGCAGTGTTAGTTGAGTTGGTCACTAATTGAATTGGTAGCTAGTTGTGTAATGCCCTCCCCTCATGTCCCATTGTTTTCAGAAAGGAGGCGTTGACCCTCCAGATCCTCTCTGGCCTCTCAGGCCTGTCAGACCCGGGAGATGAGTAAGTCTCTCCATCCATAGGCCATAGTGCTTTGTGTGCTGAAAGCACACAATTGGGGAGCCAATACTGTATATCAAAGTCTACTGTTCTGCAAAGCCTAGCACATTTTCATTTGGTTTGATGGTAATAGAGTTGGAAAACAAAGCAACATTGAATAGCATAATGGTAAAAGATAACAACATTTCCAACCCATGTGGGATAAATCATTGTTTAGTATTTTTACCAAATAGTCTTATAATGCGTTTCACTGCAATTGGTAACTTGTTTTCCTAGTCTTGACTCAATTAAATGTTTCTATTCGGATCAACTGTATGACTTAACAATGTATCTGGAGCTTCCTTTTAATACATTTACTTTCAGAACTACTTCCTGGTGCTACCCAGGATTCTTTTAGAATGACAGCTAAATGCTTAGGTGTCTATGCTGCTTCGCATGTTTTGCTGAGGTGCAGCTGGCACATGCGGCCCAACTCTTTGAAAGTCTAGTTGCTTGGTTTGTGAGTGCCGTCCTCCCGTGGCTTCATTCCTCTCCGTGTCTTCCGCCTTCTAGTCAAGAGGATGAGGATGACGAGGACCTTCCTCCTGAGGTAAAGGTAGAGCGTGAGAAAGAGCGGCGAGTGGCCAACAACGCCCGCGAGCGGCTGCGAGTGCGAGACATCAACGAGGCTTTCAAGGAGCTGGGCCGCATGTGCCAGCTGCACCTCAGCAACGACAAACCTCAGACCAAACTGCTCATCCTGCATCAAGCCGTCAACGTCATTCTCAACCTGGAGCAGCAAGTCAGAGGTAACGCAGGGCTACTGTGGCCATATCTCTTGTATTGTCACTTTTTACATGTTGACCTCTGTATTACTTTGTCCCCTGTGTATATTCTTTTCTCAGTGGACCATCGAGAACCATCCCGAATATTTCATCCAGCTATTTTTCACACCAGAACATTTTTTGTGTCTTTTTAATAAAGGATTGAGTTTTTATAGCACAGTGGAAGGTTGGATAAATGACTTTTATGCAATGTAAACTCATATTCCCTGCTATCCCCTCTTGTCAGAACGCAACCTGAACCCTAAAGCAGCGTGTCTGAAGCGACGGGAGGAGGAGAAAGTCTCTGGGGTGGTGGGGGAGTCCCCCATGCAGCTCTCAGGAGGCCACCCCGGCATGGGGGGAGATGGCCATAACCCAGTCAGCCATATGTAATACCAGGTAGGTATCTCTTCATCCATATTTCATCTTTGTCAGTAATTGTAGTGCTTTCAAGTTTAGAAGACTGACACTATTGTATTTTCCTTTGCAGATCTGGTGGAATTCCTTTGGCTCTCGGAAGATGTGGCCTTGATCTCTTCTTCCACCCATTCTTCTCAGTGTGTACATATACTGATGTGTCTGTGTATTGTCATAATTCAGTTTCAAGACACACATTCACACACCCTTATCCACACATGCATACTGCCAAAACTGACACAGCCAATTTGCCGCACTCCTGACCATGACTACCAGCGCAAATGTGAAGAACCTTGTACTTTCTTTTTTTTTATATACATGTTTTTTTTGCTTCCGTAACATGATGGATCACCGGAGTACTAGTGTCCGGCCACAAATGGGACTTAAAACACTGCCGAGAGGTGCTCTGTGAAAGACAGAAGCCTAACAAACTACAAATTTACAAAAGGATTTGTGCCTAATTGTTACATGTTTTATGAGACATTTAAGCAAATGTGTGGAACGTTTTGTTTTGGGGTTGCTTGTATGTATGAGCAAGTGTAGATTTGTCATTCCCAACTTAATGGTACAGTCTTACATATGTTATGTAACCAAATCCATGTGATAGAGAGGGCAGTTGACCTGCATCGTGGGACAGAGTTGCAGTCCCCCCCAGCTCTGTGGGCCCTGGGCCCAACATGAGATGAGGCAGAAGGGGGAGGAACCTCACCTGCCTAGTTGTCATGTTCAGAGTTGTAGAAGGCTTTTTTGTAGAAGACTCCAAGGATTTTCTTCCCTGCCATAAACAAAATAATAGTATTGCAGACTCCAGTATTGTTTCAGCATCCCCTCGGTGTAGGTTAATTGGGAGACACCTGGCCAGGGGTAGAAAAGCAGTTTAACAGCACAAAAGAAACAGTAATTTTTCATCCTGCGTCTCACCCATTGGTTACTATTGATGCCATCAGAAACTAGAGAAGCTTTCTGGAAAGCTTGTGGTGTTAACCAGCCACTCTGTTCCGTCTAGTCATGAGATTGGAGGCTTGGTCTGGAATACTCTGATGGCCATATTGTGTAGTGCCACCCTTTGAGTTTCAAATCAATTGACCCTGAACTCATGCCCCATGCATTGTCATTTAAAAAAAACTAACACTAGGCGCCAATGTGCATTTGCAGGATCAACCATTGATACGCTTAATGGAATGAAATGTCCTCTTAATACCAGACAAGCAATTTATTAGAAGTTCAGTTGTCTATTCTTAAAATTGAAGCTTTGAGCATTCCCAATGAACTACACTACATGGCCAAAAGTGTGTGGATTCGGTTATTTCAGCCACACCCGTTACTGACGTATATAAATCGAGCACACCGCCATGCAATCTCCATAGACGAACATTGGCAGTAGAATGGCCTTACTGAAATGCTCAGTGACTCTCAACGTGGCACTGTCATAGGATGCCACGTTTCCAACAAGTCAGTTCATCAAATTTCTGCCCTGTTAGAACTTCCCCGGTCAACTGTAAGGGCTGTTATTGTGAAGGGGAAACGTCTAGGAGCAACAACGGCTCAGCTGTGAAGTAGGCCATATATGCTTACAGAACAGGACCATGTAGTGCATAAAAATAATCTGTCCTCGGTTGTAACACTGACTACCGAGTTCCAAACTCCAGAAGCAACGTCAGCACAGAAACTGTTCATCGGGAACTTCATTAAATAGGTTTCCATGGCCAAGCAGCCACACACAAGCCTAAGATCATGTACAATGCCAAGCGTCAGCTGGAGTGGTGTAAAGCTCGCCACCATTGGACTGGAGCAATGGAAAAGCATTCTCTGGCGTGATGAATCAAGCTTCACCAATCTGGGTTTGGTGGATGCCAGGAGAAAGCTACCAGCTTGAATGCATAGTGCATTGGTGGCGGAGGAATACTGGTCTGGGGGCTGTTTTTCAAGGTTCGGGCTAGGCCCCTTAGTTTCAGTGAAGGGAAATCTTAATGCTTCAGCATTTATTTTATTTCACCTTTTTTATTTAACTAGGCAAGTCAGTTGAGAACAAATTCTTATTTACAATGACGGCTTACCCCGGACGACACTGGGAAATTGTGTGCAGCCCTATGGGACTCCCAATAATGCTTGGTTGTGATAAAGCCTGGAATCAAACCAGAGTCTGTAGTAACTCCTCTAGCATTGAGATGCAGTGCCTTAGACCGCTGCACTACTTGGGAGCCCTGGCATATAATGACATTCTAGACAATTCCGTGCTTCTAACTTTGTGGCAACAGTATGGGGAAGGCCCTTTCCTGTTTCAGCATGACAATGCCTCCATGCACAAAGCCAGGTCCATACAGAAATTATTTGTTGAGATCGATGTGGAAGAACTTCATTGGCCTGCACAGAACCCTGACCGCAACCCCATCGAACACCAGACCTGATCGCACAACATCAGTGCCCGACCTCACTAATGCTCTTCTTGCTGAATGGAAGCAAGTCCCTGCAGCAATGTTCCAACATCTAGTAGAAAGCCTTCCCAGAAGAGTGGAGGCAGTTATAGTAGCAAAGGGCGGACCAACTCCATATTAATGCCCATGATTTTGGAATTAAAAGTTTGTTGAGCAGGTGTCCACATACTTTTGGTGATGTAGTGTAGTAAGAGCTCATGCTGTGTCTTGACTATATTGTTAAAATGTCTGCATAATGAGACAATCTGATTTGTAAATCAACCTCAAGCATACATTCAACTAAGGATATTGTTTCAAATGGAGCAAAATTAAATGCATATAAATATATATTTGTCTATACATTGTAGATTTTAAATCCATGACAATGTTAGTTTGAAGTTTAGAGTGTATCGTAGTTGAGCAGAATGAAGAGCTGATATTAAATCTTAATGTATTTTCAAAATGAACTCAAATTGGACTGTCAGATTTGCCATTAGAGAGGAAAGCTTAACTTAAACAAGAACACAGGCTCAGAAAGAGAAACGAAGACCGATGGGGTCAGTTGTAGGCTTAATTATCATTACGTATTTAGTGGACATTAAGCTGTCAGTCTTTGGTGCATCCCATTTTGATGAGATTGAAACATTTGACAAAGGGGTACAGTGGCCTAAAATATTGATATTGTTCCTGTTTTTATATATATATATATGAGTAAGGAAGTTTCTTTGTTCATTACCCAGATTCATTATTTCTTTTCAAATGGGAACGTGTGGATGGAATTTATGCCACTGACTGTCCTATTGAAGTGTTCTTACTGAATGGTCATGTGGCTTCACAAAGCAAAGTCTATGAAGACGGGCACTGTCTCGAACAGTAATTATGCAACTGGTTTTGAATGTACCATTCAAATGTGGATTGCCTTCATTTTCAAGTACATATCCAGGTTTTGTCTGTCAGTTCAATGTTATTATTTTCTCTTCATTTCAAACGTTCCATTCTATTCTCTGCATTCGTCCATGTGGTCGTCAATGTGCAGCTACATTGTCCTGACATGTTATTTCGGAGTTTGTGTTTGGATGGTCTGAAAAAACAAGTGTTAATTCCTGTTGTAAGTTAATATCATGGCTTCAGACATGGTATAGCACTGACCTCTAACCACAGAGGCAGAAATGTACATTGTTACTTGTTGGTCATAGTATTGAGAAGGATTTAAGTTTACTTTGTAGAAAGTGAAGAAAAGAAAAGAAAAAGACAGTTTCAAATCAATAGTGTGGCCTTTTCATTCTCAAGACTAAAGATGTCATTACTGGAGAGTGATGCCTTATCAGTGCCTGAACTTGTATTTTCATTAACTATAAAGACAGTTCTTTTTTTAAACCATAACATTTCATGTATCGCCAAGATTAGAGGTACATCGGATGAACCACCCCACCCCTCCCTTTTCACTTTTCAGGAAGAAGTTGAACATTTAAAAAAATAAAACATTCTATGTATCTAGATAAATAAACATTTTAACTTTATGTAGATCTCTTGTTATTTTAATTTTTTTATTCAACTGGATTTGACCATACTACTGTTATGTTGTTGCTGTAGGTTCAAGTCCTGGTTGTGTTTGTCTGTTTGCCCCCCTATTGATAAACCACTCAACACTACTGGGTTCTAAGATATGATGGGTTCTGCCCATGTGATCTGCTTTTCGAAGCACCTCAAACTGTCTATATATATGGCTTCAGCTTTGAAGTGGGGGGCTGTGTTATTTTGAGCCATGACAACTGGAGCTTTTTGTCACTAGAACTATCATTTCTGTGTAAAAGAGTAAGTCTCCTCCATTTACTTTGAGATCTTTTTTTTTCTGATATCAATCTCCTTATTGACTTTGACAGTGACTTATTGTAAGGGGTATTGATGTACCTCTTCAGAGTTGATTTTGAATATTTGTTTCTCTACTATTACAAGGTGAAATATGTGTAGGCCTACTAAATATTGCGGATTTGTTCTGAGAGAGAAAATTTACTGATCTGATGTCATTACGTATTCTGTGAAAATCCCACAATGACAAAATGTCCAACCTGTATTCTGAAGTTGTTGGATAGGAGGAAAGATGGAGGGTCTTTTCTGTGTGTCGACCTGAAAATTGACGCCGGCCCTGTTTGAATACTTAGAAGTGCGTCCATCCCGTCTCGCTTAATGACATGACTGGATAGTGTGAGTTGTATTGTCAACCTGTTTCAAATCTGACTTGAATATAACTTTATTTGATTTCATTTAATTTCTTATATGAAAGAACCTTGCTTTCACCTACCAAATTATTTCAGACCATAGATCAATTCAAGCAGGAGGGCACTACTTTTTTAAAATTCAAGTATTCAAATGGGGCCACTCACTCACTGCTACAAAGCCTGGCATCTTACACTTGCAGCGAGGACACAATCAAGACTGAGCAGTGTTTTCAGAGTGCCTCCAGTCCCGGTCTTTATTATCATTTTTTTATATATATAAAGTAGTTATTGAGAACTGTCCTGTATATAACAGTAATGTAGCAATAAATGTGCCATTTTTAATAACAGAATTATACCTTTTTCAATGTCTGGCTTTTGAATCTTGTAAACATGAAAGGAAATAAAGGAAAACATTGTAATAAAGGGTTTATCATAGCTTGGCAAATTAATGTCTCCTCTCAATGATCTCACATTGGTGAGAAAGTATAGACCACAAGCCCTAACTAAAGTTTTCCAAATGGTTGAACTTGGTCTTCAATGTGATGTCCCTTAAGCCCAGACAAAGATAATGTTATTTACTAACCAGCCTCTTCCTCTCCGGCTCAGATTAAAAAATAAATAAAATCACATTGGAGATTTAGCCAAATTAGGCAGTCATAAAACTAGAATCTAATGGCATTGATTGATAGGAAAATATTGACCATCTAGTACCCCACTGTAAAATGAGCACTAAAACAACAATCATACAAACCATTCGCTATCTATAAATCAAGGCCTACTCACAATTCCAGTATGACTATCTTGTACACAAGATTATGTATCTAATATATATGAAAAAATAAAATAATTGTATAGCTATATGTTGATTTAAAGGAAATTGTGGTTTAAATAGTAGCCAATGCCGTAGTATTGGTATAGTCTTTGTAGCGTATGTATTTGACAACAATGGGTCAACTCAGGTTAGCTATCAAATCTCATTGTTATTCAAATGATAAACTAAACTGTTCATAACCTAAACTGTTCATAACCTAATATTTTAAGAAACATTATTTTACGATGTTTATACTATTTGGAAATACTGTATTCCTTATGTATTTTGGAAGCTTTTTAAAACATGAATTTAAACCGACATTCCTGAGGTCCTACAAAGCAGCAGCCATCTGCGACGGAGGTGAGAATTGTGCAAGTGATAAACAAGTTAATTGGGGCAAAATACATTGCCATCGCCAGAACGTGGTAAGTTGAAGTCTGTATCATAACTTTGTGAAGATTTATTTGACTTTAATAAATAGATTCAGACAACCGTCCAATGTGTCTCCATGAGCCATCACTCAGTTGGCTAGGTGTACTGATCTAGCTAACTAACGTTACTATCAGGCCTCTGATTTAATTATGGCCTCAGTATTTACAAATTCCACCGTTTTGGAGTTTGTTTACTTTTACGAGTAGGGTCACTGTTAGCTAGCTACTGTAACTATCTAGTTAACGTTAGTTCCATAACTGAACAATGAGGCAGATGTTTCACCGGATGTACACATCTGAAGCATCCGGTTGGCGTTTATTTTCCGCTCGCCGCCAAATATAGTGATGCGAGGAAGCCCAGGGGCCGGCAGTGAGAGAAGATCGACCTAGATGGATTTTGGACGATATTCTGCAAATGTTCTTATCGATTAAACATGTAATCTCAATACAGTTTTCTGTTACGAACATAGTGGAGTACGTTTTGCAGACTTTACTCTTTGCCCCCCCAAAAAAAGCTTTGTTTTGGAGTGCAATTAAACATTGTTGTTATTGCACGCGCATTTCACAGAGTAGGCGTTCCCTAACGGAAATATGCAAATACATGCTAGAACGTGCCAATAGGATCTCGCTAGCTCGTGCTTGGCTCTCGCTAGCTCGTGCTTGGCTCTCCCACTCTGCTTGTTCTGCCCACTGATTAATTTGCTCCAATTGGAAACAACAGGTTCCATCTTGTTAACATATTTTGCTCTCTCTTGGAACAATTACCAACCAAGTGATTTATGGCCCTCATTAGCAACCTATTTTGAGTAACTTCCTTCTTCATATCTAATAAATAATTTCTCCCCCATCCAAGTCTTTGGTTCTAGTCAGGAATGCCAGTAGTTTACAACATGAGCCTTATATTCTTATCTGTCTAAATAACTTTGGCTTTGATTCTCAATAAAAGTGTGACTGTGACCGTGTGAGAATGACCACTTGTTTTTGATTTGGCAGGCATTTCAATACAATTTACACCACTTAGTGATCTCTAGGTTTAGGGGTCAAGGGGTTAAATACTGTGAGGAAAAGATGATGTTGGGACTTGACAGCAGTAGTGAAAACTCCTGTAGTAGGATACTTGACTTCAAATATCTCCTCATGTTATCATTTGTCCAGGGTTCCCACGATGGTTGGTTGAGGATCAGTGGGCGGAGTTGCCCTCCATGGATTGGAGGCTGATCTTGGATTGTGTCCCCTAAATCAACAGAAAGTTCAAGGACAACTAGTCACCTCTGGCTCAAAATTGTAAGTGAACATAAAGCAACTGAACAACCCTTTCCGGGCCTGTAGTTGTAGGCTATTGAGTGGCCAACAGATGGCACTGTCGTTAAATAACTTTTCAGTTGTCCCCTAAGAATATAGGCTAGCAAATGAATTAATACATCACTGGACCGCTAATGACTGGACTGTGTGTCTGTCTGCAGGACTACAACTTGGGGAAGGGAATGGTGGAATGCTTGCTCTTTCTGCGTTGCGAAAGTGTGATGCCCTGACACACCTATCATTCAGGGCTTGTAGATGTTTTCCCAAAGGGATGTCTAGTTAGATTGAATGCTGTTTTGTTCCAATGTTATTTAATGTGAATAAATATTTAATTTACTTACTGTCTGTGAAATTATTCTACACATTGCCAATCATTCCAAATATGTTAATGCAATGTTACCAGTGTGTGAAATTGTTATTTTGAGAAAAGGCTCTCAAAACGTTGGTTCTTAATGCATAAAGTATTTGAAATCAAATGTTATTGGTCACATACACATGGTTAGCAGATTTTAATGTGAGTGTAGTGAAATGCTTGTGCTTCTAGTTCCGATCTAACAAGTAATCTAACAATTCCCCAATGACCAAGACATTTGATGTGGGGGAAAAAAGCTTTAAATACAGTATGTTTTTCTTTTGTCTAATATTAGTTAACATAAATACAGCACCAAATAAGTTAATAGTGTTTTTTTAATAGTATTTCATGCAAATAAATAGATTTAAGTCATTAGTTCGGTTACCATCCAATTGGTGACAGATTTCCATGTGAATATGCTAAAATCAGAATAAAAACTATATGCACATTTTCCCACCAGAGATGTTGTGCGTGATGAGGAACTGTACGTAAACAAGTACTTTGTGGTTAAATTCCAATTGACCGGATAAAAAAAACTAGTTTAATGGGTTTCTATTGCATTTTCAACTCAACTGATGGTTTTCTCACCAATACATGTGGGTTATATAGTGAGTGTTTAATTTTTGTTGTTGTTGTTTTAACCAGGTAGGCTAGTTGAGAACAAGTTCTCATTTACAACTGAGACCTGGCCAAGATAAAGCAAAGCAGTGGAACACAAACAACAACACAGAGTTACTCATGGAATAAACAAGCGTAAAGTCAATAACACAATACGGTGTGTGCATAAATATACGGTGTGTGCATACGGTGTCTATATACGGTGTGTGCAGATGGCATGAGGAGGTAAGGCAATAAATAGGCCATAGTAGCGAAGTAATTACAGTTTAGCAAATTAACACTGGAGTGATAGATGAGCAGATGATGATGTGCAAGTAGAAATACTGGTGTGTAAAAGAGCAGAAAAGTAAATAAAAACAATATGGGGATGAGGTAGGTAGATTGGGTGGGCTATTTACAGATGGACTATGTACAGCTGCGGCAATCGGTTAGCTGCTCAGATAGCTGATGTTTAAAGTTAGTGAGGGAAATATAAGTCTCCAGCTTCAGCGATTTTTGCAATTCGCTCCAGAGTGTGCCCACTCTAGTATTAGCACCTGTGCTCTGGCCAACAGCTTGCAGATACAGTGCGGGTTTAGCCTACATGAGATTTTGTATTTGTCAAACGGCAGTCAAGCATCGTTCATGTCACCAGAATAGGACCTTCAACATTTATTGGAAAGGAGCATCAAGCTCATACTGTACGTTTTCACCACCCTGTGAAGTTATTATATCTGTAGCCTAATAAACTGCATGGTTCTCCTGAATCGTAGTGGGAGGACCATACACCATCTCATTGTGTCTCTTAAGTTTACTTCTATTATGGTTATATCAATATTTATGCATAAAGGCATTTCTACCGCAATGTTTTGCATAATTATACTGAAGAAAAATATAAAAGCAACACATAAAGTATTGGTCCCATGTTTCATGAGCTGAAATAAAAGATCCCAGAAATGTTTATTTCTCTAAAATGTTCTGGGATCTTGTGTTTAGTGAGCATTTATCCTTTGCCAAAATAATCCATCCATTTGACAGGTGGCATATCAAGAAGCGGATTAAACAGCATGATCATTACACAGGTGTACCTTGTGCTGGGGACAATAAAAGGCCACTCTAACATGTGCAGCTTTGTCACAAAACACAATGCCACAGATTTCTCAAGTTTTGACAGAGAGTGCAATTGGCATGCAGACTGCAGGAATGTCCACCAGAGCTGTTGCCAGAGCATTTAATGTTAATTTCTCTATCATAAGACTCCTCTGACATAGTTTTAGAGAATTTGGCAGTACGTCCAACCGGCCTCACAACCGCAGACCACATGTAACCATGCCAGCCCTGGACCTCCACATCCGGCTTCTTCACCTGCGGAACCGTCAGAAACCAGCCACCCGGACGGCTGATGAAAATGTTTGCGGAAGAATTTCTGTACAAACTGTCAGAAACCGTCTGTAATGGCTGTTGGAAGGGGAGGACCAAGTTTCAGCGTGGTATGTGTCCATATTTATTTAATGAACACAGTAATCACAAAGAGAACGACCGAAACAGTTCTGACTGGTGCAGACACAACAGAAAACATCTACCCACACCGATAGTGAGAAAACAGGCTGCCTAAGTATGGTTCTCAATCAGAGACAATGATAACCAGCTGCCTCTGATTGGGAACCATACCAGGCCTAAACATAGAAACACAACACCTAGACATACAACCTAGAATACCCACCCACATCACACCCTAACCAAACGAAAAATAGGAACATACAAACGGCGTGACACCGTCTTAAGGAAGCTCATCTGTGTCCTCACCAGGGTCTTGACCTGACTGCAGTTTGGCGTTGTAACCGACTTCAGTGGGTAAATGCTTACCTTTGATGGCCACTGGCACGCTGGAGAAGTTTGCTCTTCGTGGATTAATCCCGGTTTCAACTGTACTGGGTACATGGCAGACATTGTGTATGCTGCTGTGTGGCCGAGTGGTTTGCTGATGTCAATGTTATGAACAGAGTGCCCCCATTGTGGCAGTGGGGTTATGGTATGGGCAGTCATAAGCTACCGACAACAAACACAATTGAATTTTATTGATGACAATTTGAATGCACAGAGATACTGTGATGAAATCTTGAGGTACATTGTCGTGCCATTCATCCGCCCCACGTCTCAAGGATCTGTACACAATTCCTGGAAGCTGAAAATGTCACAGTTCTTCCATGGCCTGCATACTCACCAGACATGTCACCCATTGAGCATGTTGGGGATGCAATGGTTCAACGTGTACGACAGCATGTACCAGTTCGCGCCAACATCCAACAACTTCGCACAGCCATTGAAGAGGAGTGGGACAACATTCCACAGGCCAAAATCATTATGCGAAGTAGTTGTGTTGTGCTGTATGAGGCAAATGCTGGTCACACCATATGCTGACTGGTTTTCTGATACCCTAAAAAAAAGGTAGGGGTGTGTATCTGTAATCAACAGATGCATTTCTGTATACCCAGTCATGTAAAATCCATAGATTAGGGCCTAATGAATTTATTTCAATTGACTGATTTCCTTATATGAACTGTCACTCAGTAAAATCTTATAAATTGTAGCATTTTGTGTTTATATTTTAGTTCAGTGTAATTTTACAGATGCAAAAAGATCCCACCATGTCGAATGAACAAATGATGTCACCATTTATAAAATTGTACCAAAACATTTCCATCACAGCTTTTAATTCAGTATGACTTTACTCGCATAAACTGTGAATGGAAACATGGTTAGTGAGAGCAAAATGATTATTTGTAAAATAGTCTTAAAATGTAATTAACACAATAGTTTATCCAACTGAAATACAAAGTGATATTAGCAACAACTGAAGGATCCACCCTTTTTTTTCTATTTTCACCTAAAGTGACACCCAAATCTAACTGTCTGTAGCTCAGGCCCTGAAGCAAGGATATGCACATTCTTCTTACCATTTGAAATGAAACACTTTGAAGTTTGTGGAAATGGGAAATGAATGTAGGAGAATATAACACATTAGATCTGGTAACAGACAATACAAAGAAAAAAACAACCGTTCTTTTGTATTTTTTTTGTACCATCATCTTTGAAATGCAAGAGAAAGGCCATAATGTATTATTCCAGCCCAGGTGCAATTGAGATTTTGGCTACCAGATGGAAGCAGTGTATGTGCAACGTTTTAGACTGATCCAATAAACCATTGTATTTCTGTTTAAAATGTGGTATCAAGACTGCCCAAATGTGCCTAATTTGTTTATTAATAACTTTTCATGTTCAAAGTTGTGCACTCTCCTCAAACAATAGCATGGCATTCTTTCACTGTAATAGCTACTGTAAATTGGACAGTGCAGTTATATTAACAAGTCTTTATGCTTTCTGCCAATATCAGATGTCCTGGGAAATGTTCTTGTTACTTACAACCTCATGCTAATCGCATTAGCCTACGTTAGCTCAACTGTCCCGTGGATGGGATACCGATCCCGAAGAAGTTATTAATATGTAGGCTGCTTTGAAATTTCAGAAAGGTACATTGTCTTTTTTCTACTTGGCTACATTGACACAGTGGGGGGGGGGGGGGGGGGGGTTACTTTGCTTCAAGCCCCCGTTGATATCCATTATTTGTCTCTAGGTTCGTCAGGAAGTGCATAGAGGATGTTGTGCCTACAGTGACCATTAGAACATACCCAAACCAAAAACCGTGGATAGATGGCAGCATTCGGTCAAAACTGAAAGCGCGAACAACTGCATTTAACCAGGTAAAGTGACTGGAAACCTGAACAAGTATAAACAGACCATCGCAAGACAAAGAGGCAAAAATAAAGTACAGGGACGAAGTGGAGTCGCAATTCAATGGCTCAGACACGAGACGCATGTGGCAGGGACTTCAGACAATCCCAGATCATAAAGGGAAGCCAGCCACATCGCGGAAACTGAAGCACCACTCCCAGACATGGTCAACACCTTTTTCACATGCTTCAAGGAAAACAACACAGAGCCTCCAATGTGTGTCCCCGCTGCTCACGAGGACTGTGGGCTACTAATCTCTGTAGCCGATTTGAGTAAGACCTTCAAATGTGTTAACCTGCACCGGATGGAATCCGAAGTCTGTCCTCAGCACATACACAGACCAACTGGCTTGAGTGTTTACTGACATTTTAAACCTATCACTATCCCAGTCAGTCCTCACTTGCTTCAAGATGGCCACCATTGTCCCTGTACCCAAGCAAGCCAAGGTAACTGAACTAAATGACTATCCCCCTGTAGCACTCACTTCTGTCATCATGAAGTGCTTTGAAAGTTTTGGACCATATCACCTCCCCATACCTGACCCAAATCAAATGTATTTGTCACGTGTGGGGAATACAACAGGTGTAGACTTTACCATGAAATTCTTACTTACAAGCCTTTCTAACAATGCCGAGTTAAAAAAGTAACACAAATGCGCAAAAAATAAATAAATAGTAACACAATAAATAGGCCTTTATAGAAACAAGCCATTTTGCTACACGGGCCTGCCATCATTCACTTTGAACTGGATTATGTGTTTACAGGCAGTTACAACAGCGCAACTTTAGATCATTGGAACGAATTCGCCAAAAGCCACAAAATACACCTGAATGGATTTCTGCAAATATGTAAATACCACGGGAGTCCTCTTACATTTGGGAACTTTACAGTCCTATTGATTAAACAACCATGAAAAGGTAGGCTCCCTCTGTTATGCACATCAACAACAACAAGATCAACAACTAATGCTAGCTAGAGGAAGATGAGCTAAAATCTAACGAAGGAACATTAGATAAACCCTCTCAAACTGAAGGCCTATAGGTTCGCCACTGTGCAAACATGTCTATAATGTATATAAAGGCTGTTAAGATATTAATGTTTCAAGAAAGGAGTGTATATATTTGGCCTGGTGAAGTGGTTTCATGCATTGACTGAATGGAAGCTAATCATTTTGTTTTTTACTCTGCTGGTCTCCTCACTGTCTGAGACCGAGTCAAGACCGAGTACAAATGTAACGGACACTGAGACAGGACACCGAGACACTCAATATATGGTCTCGAGACCTGAGTGTCAGTGTAGTATGTGTGTGTGGGTAAAGTCCGGTGGTGAGTAGTCAGTGCAAAAAAACAGAGTTAATGCAAAAAGTCTGGGTAGCCATTTGATTAACTGTTCAGCAGTCTAATGGTTTAGGGGTAAAAGCTGTTCAGGAGCCTTTTGATTCCAGACTTGGCGCTCCGCTTGATGTGCAGTAGCAGAGAGAAGTCTATGGTATGGGTGTCTGGAGTCTTTGACAATTTGTAGGGCCTTCCTCTGACACCATCTGGTTAAAAATATGGTTTTTTTATGAATTCAAAAGACAAATAAAAAGGAATTTTAAAAACTTAGTGGATTTTAGGCCAGTAGCAACCACCGAAGGGTGTTCATTTAGAACACTAGGAAGCAGTAGTTCCAGTTCAAGGGTTGAATGAATATCCACACACACGCATACAACACCAATCTCTCTGATACTAATTGTGGTTCTGTAAAGAAAAGGTGAAAACTTAGCACAGTATGGGAAAATACAGTATGCCTATTTGCATGTCATAAAACTAAACAGGCTAAGTGAACCCAAACACATGCTAGATGCACAAATAAACAACATATAATAAACATAATAAACCTAATAATAAACATAATAAGCATGAGCATGAGTGATCTACAACCAGAAATAGCCTAGCGCCAAAGAGAAATGCTAACAAACACTATATCACTAATAAGCATGCTAAATAGTAATGCCTTCCGGATGACAATACTAATGCAAACTGGAGCACGCGAGCTAGCTAGCAAGTTTAACATCAATGGTATTTTGATATTTTCAAGACACTATTTAGCTCCAGGACTTTGGGACTTACATTTATCTGCACACACAATAAAACATCAGAAAATAAAATAATTTATTTCTACGGAGGTAGAGTAAGCAGGATGGAAAACCTGGTTAGCCATCAGAATGGAAACTACTGACTGACTGAGGCCTTGCCTCGTCGGGTCCTACGCTAAGTCCCGTAAAAATAAAAATATAGTACAATAATGATGATTGGGGTGACCTTATTTCAATAAGAAAAGCAAAAGAAAGTTGGGGTCTTGGAAAAGAGATGAGCTGTTTTTACTTCTGGTATAGAGATCCTGGATGGCAGGGAGCTCAGCCCCAGTGATGTACTGGGCCGTATGCCAAGCAGTTGCCATACAAAGCAGTGATGGCAGTCAAGATGCTCTCAATGGTTCAGTTGTAGAACTGTTTGAGAATCTGAGGTTGTTATCGTGCCCTAGACCCACAAAAAATGTGCATACCGCCACAACAGATCCACGGACGACGCAATCGCCATTGCACTGCACATCGCCCTATCCCACCCGGACAAGAAGAATAACTATGTGAGAATGCTGTTAATCAACTACACCTCAGCTTTAACACCATAGGGACCTCCAAGCACATCACTAAACTCAGGACCTTGGGTCTATACTTCTCCCTGTGCAACTGGATCCTAGATTTCCTGTTGGGGCGACCCCAGGTGGTGAGGGTAGGCAACAACACCGCCGCCTTGCAGATCCTCAACAACTACAGGGCGGAGGTTAGAGCCCTGGCGGAGTGATGCCAGGAAAATAACCTTGGGCTCAACGTCAACAAATCGATGGATCTTATCGTTGACTCCAGGAGACAAAAGAGGGCGCATGCCCCCATCCACATCGACAGGGCCACAGTGGATGGGATCAAAAGGTTCAAGTTCCTTTGACGTTCACATCATTGTGGTGTGAACAGCGCCTCTACAAGCTCAGACGGCTGAAGAAATTTGGCATGGCCCCTAAGACCCTCGCAAACTTCTACAGACGCACCATTGAGAGCATTCTGTTGGGTTGCATCACCATCTTGTATGGCAACTGCTCCGCCTTCAACTGCATGGGTCTCCAGAGGGTGGTGTGGACAGCTCAACGCATCACTGGGCCACGCTGCCTGATGCACACTATATCACACAAAACGCACACACAAGCTATCTCACACGCACACACCTTATGCTCAGGAACACATTTAGTTACACACTCACACACTTTTACAGCCAACACTGCTGTCCCATGTTGTTCCATGTTATAGAAACATTAAACCACTCACTTCCCGTTTCACACAAATGCTGTATCACCTTCATAGCTTATTCTAACTCAAGATATAGTTTACCTTGTAAATTCCCCGGTGTACATATGTATAGATTGCATTTTGACTACTGGAGTGCTATTTGAGTTGTTAATTGGATTCGTACCGCCATTCTTGATGTCTTGCCTTTTTTATTTTGTAGTATTGTTTGACATTTGACTGCATTGTTATGAGCTAGTAACAAGCATTTCGCTGCACCGCAATAACACCTGCTAAACAGTGTACGCGACCAGTAAACTTTGATTTAATTAGATTTTTTATTACCAGTCAGGTTTAAACTGGGAACGATTCTGTCTTTGCGCGGATAATGTCTTTCATTTCTATCATCGAAGGGGGAGGGGAATGAAAGAGGAGAAGGTAGAAGGGATTTAACACAGACTGAAAAGAGAGAAACCGAGATAGTATGCGAGATGGACAAAAACGAGTAAGTAACCAAAAAAGAAGACGAATACCAAGCTATATTTCTGCTTTTCCTGTCTGTGACATAAAATATGTTATGTTAGCAAAGAATTGTTGCACAATATATTTTTTTCATCGAGGGGTTTAGGTTCTCGTGTGGGAGGCGTTTCGGTGGTCTCGAGTGTCTGCAAACCATAACTGTAGGCAGTGTTATGGGATTCCAAATGTAGTTACACACTGTTCTTTCTTATTGGTGTTGCAGTGTTTAACTTTTCTGAAAAGCAATGCATTTATTCAAAATAGGACGAGTAATTCGTTATTATTAGTTAGTACCAGTTATTCTCCTTCAAATGCAGTCATAGGTAGGCCTATATAATTCGTGAGATATCTAATAGATCATTGTTTTATACCTAATATTTGCAGACAACTCCTATAATTAATGTCGGTCTAGCTAGCTAATCAAAACTCCATTAAATTATTGTATTGCCTAGGCCTACTTTGTCCAATGACTGAATAAAAAGTGAGCATTGTCGTGATGAAAACGACTTCCACTGCATTCTCGAATTTCACCTATAGTCAGTGACATGAATCTTTGCCTAAATTATCTCCATTGTTGACGTTGTGAAATCATATTATGGTCATCTGTAGATATTTTGGGGATATATAATGCACAACGTTTGGAGCTAAATTGTGTGACATGCGGTAGTCTACCGCACGCGACAAATCAATGATTTATGTCATCGGATCAGGATGCAATAATGTGTAGTCTACATGTATTGCGGATGTAGCTCTCATTGGCAGACAGGTAGTGATGTGGCTGAGGTTACGGCGGAGGGATATTTATTTCTGTACGACAAAGAGATACGGTAAATCGGGAGAGAGAGAACCATGATAAGTGTGTGAGCCTAGATGTATGTCACATAGTAGGCCTAATGGACTTATTTGTATAAAACACGAATTTTAACCCCAAATATAATAACGTTAGGAGCAATCACTGAACACTTCAACGGAATTAAACTCTGGGAGAACATGGAGAAGAAACGGTGGGATTGCTCGGCTCTCCCCAAGGGCTGGCAAATTGAAGAAGTGACCAGAAAGTCGGGTTTGTCTGCGGGGAAAAGCGATGTCTATTATTATAGGTACTGAGCGGGCAGTATTTCAAGACGGCTAGGGCTGAATGGGTTTACTTGAGGGAGAGGGGTTGTGACCAGGAGACAGAAAGTTGGGGAGGGGTGTAGCCGATATTAGGCTACTCTTATAAATTGTTGGATATGGAGCTTGTAAACCAATGTTTAGCCTATGTAGGCCTAACAGCCTGTCAATCAGCTAGGGAGCAGGCCTAAATGCAACAATTTTAGGCTATTGAATGATCGCATTCCAAATAGCCTAGCCTGAATCTAGGTCCATGCTATAACCTATATATAGCCAAGTCTTACCCTTTTATATGACCGGAGCAACAACCAAGAAACCATAAGCTATTCTTTTTTTAGCCGAGGTAAGGAAGAAGAAGAAGAGGAGGAGGAGCAGAGGCGAGAAAGGGGGGAGGCGGGTCGGTTGTATAGTTTGTGGTAGGCTACCATATACCGAATTTTCATTCTGTGGTGTGATGCACGCACGAAACTCGCAATTGTTGTCTACATTTTTTACATGAATTATCAGCAAGCACGAACGTTTCCATACTTTGGTAATCATTCAAAGTTTTCCATTTGTAGAAAATCATCGTGCATCAAAATAAACTGCATTAATATGCCTACTTATTTGAAATAGATATGCTGCAAAGTATCTTGTCGTTAAGGCGTCAGCATACTTCAGTTCAGCTGGCGCTAGCTGAACCGAACGGGTGTGCTCGCATACTCACTTAAAATACAATTGGCTTGAAAAACGAGAAAAGTGTCAATAGTACTGTTTGTCCTTTCTGAGACGCTGTAGCCACTATACGTTTCAAAATATTTATAATTAATCAAAGGTAACTCAATATATCTGTCATTAATTTGGACATTTTGACGATCTTAGTTGTTAAATGTTAGGCTTAAATTTAACTAAAATATATTTGCTGCAGTACTTTTCAATGAAAAACTGCGTGAAAACGAGTGGTCTCCTTTTCAATGACAACAAAGACTTCATTGAAAAATCCCTACTGTTGACCAATCACTGACGAAGAGGCGTAGACTTCAGCTCCGTTTTTCGGCTTCCCTCCAGATTTTTTTTTTAATGTAACCAAACAGCCGAAAAAACCCTCAGCAAAGTCAAAAACGTAACAAAATGTCGTCATAATATGTGCACGAAATGTTTCGGCGGAGAATCATACAGACACCTTTAGAGATGTTGATGGCCGGGTGCCAATATAATATCAGCACCGGCTTTTGTGGCATTATCACTTGTGTACAAGAGGGTTACCAATGTAACCAATGTGAAATGGCTAGCTAGTTAGCGGTGGTGCGGACGGAAGCTATACTGTTACACCAACATATTAAAATAATATACATATTTTCATTAAACCTTTTTATTTTGATGAATTTATTCATACTATTTCATAATTCCACGAGATCTAGTCCCAAAACAAATCTAGGGTTGCTACCCAAGCCGGCTGGTCATTAGTTCTACCGGTTCAGTTGCCAGAGACTCATTAAGTCTTTCTGTTCTAAATCTATGGACATGATCACTGAGAAACTCTCTCTGTTTACTCCCGTTATGGCTGCCATGTACTTTCAAAAAGGTATGCCCCATAGAAATGGATACTCTTTAGTAATATAAATGGTTATTATAGCAATTTACCAAGGCCTTTGTCCACTGATTTAAGATGCAGATTAAAATGGGCCTGTGCCGTTCTGCCCACTTTGTCTAGGACCAGTGAACATTAACTATGAAACAATGTTTCCAATTGAACTTTAGGAAATGTTGCAAAATGTATTGCACTTGATCACCCTGTTACATTGTATCCCAATAGTTGATCCCTACTACTCCTTATTGAACATAAGTTATTTCAGTTAAGCCATCTTAAACTCTTAAGGTCTATAATTTTAATGGCGAATTGGTTATACATTTGGGAATATGCTGCAATACATGAAAACTTATTCTACTGCTTAAATAGTTTATTATAATTAGCTACACACATTAAATCGGTCATAAAAATATGGATTGTTAAATACATTAATGAAATGCTAATGCAAAGACTCATTGTTCACACTCTGATTCCCATACCATTATACATGAATAATGATGTCTGTGAATAGTTCATCCGTCTGTAGTCTCCTTTGCGGTTTTGGCTCTTGCATGATTGTTTTACATTTTCTCATGTCTACAGTTTGTTTGCAGCATAAAATGTGTTTGTTGCAGATTGTTTGTTGCTTTCCTGATCTATCTTGCTACTTTTCTCCTTTTGCTATCCCCTGGTCAGTTGTCCATATCCTTACACTGTGGTTTGTTGTCCTTTACCTCTCCTAGTCCAACCGGGAAGAAGTTTCGGAGCAAGCCTCAGCTGGCTCGTTACCTTGGCAACCAGATGGACCTCAGCTCCTTCGACTTCCGCACGGGGAAGATGCTCATGAGTAAACTGAACAAGAACAGACAGAGACTGCGCTATGACAACAACAATCAGACCAAGGTGAGAGGGCTGTCTCCTGAAATTAATATTTCCATACACGTTGGACACACTCTTCTAAATGACTTCACACTTATTTGCTGTCAAACCAGCAGTTAGAAATTAGAATGCTTAAAGTGTTTTAAGGCTTTCCCCGGGTGCAAAGGATAACTGACATATATCTAGCATTATCTAGTATTTGAGGAACATCTCTGTGGCTACGTAGTGTTGGTTGTCACTGTCAGCTGTTTATTTGTGAGTGTCTTCCAGGGCAAGCCAGACCTGAACACATCACTTCCCGTCAGACAGACTGCTTCCATCTTTAAGCAGCCTGTCACCAAGGTTACCAACCACCCCAGCAACAAAGTCAAGACTGATCCACAGAAAGCTGTGGACCAGCCAAAACAGGTAAACACAGCCATTAGCCTGTATGGTGAAACTGCAGTTACATTGGGTTATATGCTTTTCTTCCTGAAGGTTATTTTGACTAAGGAGATACCAAAACTAAATTAATGTGCATTTGTTTTGTCCACAGCTTTTCTGGGAGAAGAAGCTTGGTGGTCTCAATGCGTTTGACATCGCAGAGGAGCTAGTGAAGACAATGGACCTGCCTAAAGGTCTGCAAGGTAAGAGAAAGGGCCATGTACACTGAGATTACAAAACATTAGGAACTGACCATGTGAATCTACATGAAGGCTATAATCCCTTATTGATGTCACAGTATCCCACCGCACATTGACCCGGTACCCCAATAGCCTGTTGTATTTGGCGCATGTGACAAATACAATTTGATTTGATTTAAATCCACTTCAAACCGTGTAACTGAAGGGGAGGAGACAGGATAAAGAAGGGATTTTAATCCTTGAGGCCATTTAGACATAGATTGTGTATGTGTGCCATTCAGAGTGTATTCAGAGTGTGAATGGGCAAGACAAAATATTTAAGTGTGTTTCAATGGGGTATGTTAGTAGGTGCCAAGCTCACCGGTTTAAGTTTGTCAAGAACTGCAACCCTGCTGGGTTTTTCACACTCAGCCGTTTCCAGTGTGTGTCAAGAATGTTCCACCACCCAACTGACATCCAGCCAATTTGTCACAACTGTGGGAAGCATTGGAGTCAATGTGGGCCAGTATCATGTGTGGAACACTTTTGACACTTGCTCTGACCAATTGAGACTGTTCTGAGGGCAAAAGGGAAGAGGTGTTCCTAATCTTTTGTACACAGTGTATAATCCCCATTTCCCATTAGGTTTTTGAATGTCTTCTCACTTCTGTGATTGTGAATACTGTCTGTCCTACAGGAGTTGGACCTGGATGTACAGACAAGACTCTACTGTCAGCGATAGCCAGCGCCCTGCACACTAGTGCAGCCCCCATCACCGGTCAGCTGTCTGCAGCCGTGGAGAAGAACCCAGGGGTGTGGCTCAACACGACCCAGCCCCTCTGCAAGGCTTTCATAGTCACTGACGAGGACATCAGGTACATACAGGAGAGGACATGAGCTCCAGAGTCATATTAGTGCTATGAATAATTGAATCTGTGTAATTAAGAGTTTCCCCATGCTATTTAGCTAAATTGCAGTCCATATTTCTAACAGTTGTTTTTGTATGTTATCTCATCATGGTGAGTGTAGGAAGCAGGAAGAGCTGGTGTACAGTGTGAGGAAGAAGCTGGAGGAGGCTCTAATGGCGGACATGTTGGCTCATGTGCAGGAAGCAGCCAGTGAGGGCGACTCACTCAATGAAGGCAATGAGGACATGGAGACTGTATAGCAGAGGTAGGCTACCGTTCAGAGAGACTGTATAGCAGAGGTAGGCTACTGTTCAGAGTAGAGGTCGACCGATTATGATTTTTCAACGCCGATACCGATTATTGGATGATGACAATTAATGTAATAATGACAATTACAACAATACTGAATGAACACTTATTTTAACTTAATATAATACATAAATAAAATCAATGTAGCCTCAAATAAATAATGAGACATTTTCAATTTGGTTTAAATAATTCAAAAACAAAATGTTAGAGAAGAAAGTAAAATATGTGCTATGTAAGAAAGCTAACGTTTCAGTTCCTTGCTCAGAACATGAGAACATATGAAAGCTGGTGGTTCCTTTTAACATGAGTCTTCAATATTTCCAGGTAAGAAGTTATAGTTATTATACGAATTATAGGACTATTTCTCTCTATACCATTTGTATTTCATTAACCTTTGACTATTGGATGTTCTTATAGGCACTTTAGTATTGCCAGTGTAACAGTATAGCTTCCGTCCCTCAAGTTAGCGCACGCTAACTAGCTAGCCATTTCACTTCGGTTACACCATCCTCATCTCGGGAGTTGATAGGCTTGAAGTCATAAACAACGCAATGCTTGACGCACAACGAAGAGCTGCTGGCAAAACGCACGAAAGTGATGTTTGAATGAATGTTTACGCACCTGCTTCTGCCTACCACCGCTCAGTCAGATACTTGTATGCTCAGTCAGATTATATGTAACGCAGGACACGCTAGATAATATCTAGTAATATCATCAACCATGTGTAGTTAACTAGTGATTATGATTGTTTTTTTATAAGATAAGTTTAATGCTAGCTAGCAACTTACCTTGGCTTACTGCATTCGCGTAACAGGCAGTCTCCTTGTGGAGTGCAACGAGAGAGAGGCAGGTCGCTATTGCGTTGGACTAATTAAATGTAAGGTTGCAAGATTGGATCCCCCGAGCTGACAAGGTGAACATCTGTCGTTCTGCCCCTGAACAAGGCAGTTAACCCACCGTTCCTAGGCCGTCATTGAAAATAAGATTGCGTTCTTAACT
Source organism: Oncorhynchus kisutch (assembly GCF_002021735.2). NCBI lineage: Eukaryota > Metazoa > Chordata > Actinopteri > Salmoniformes > Salmonidae > Oncorhynchus > Oncorhynchus kisutch. The sequence continues at coordinate 18,430,254 of NC_034183.2, read as the reverse complement.
GACTTGCCTAGTTAAATAAAGGTATACAAAAATATTAAATAAATAAAATCGGCAAATCGGCCCCCAAAAATACTGATTTCCGATTGTTATGAAAACCTGAAATCGGCCCTAATTAATCGGCCATTCCGATTAATCGGTCGACCTCTAGTTCAGAGAGACTGTATAGCAGAGGTAGGCTACCATTCAGAGAGACTGTATAGCAGAGGTAGGCTACTGTTCAGAGAGACTGTGTAGAAGAGGTAGGCTACTGTTCAGAGAGACTGTATAGCAGAGTTAGGCTACTTACCGTTCAGAGAGACTTTATAGCAGAGGCAGGCTACTGTTCAGAGAGACTTTATAGCAGAGGTAGGCTACTGCTCAGAGAGACTGTATAGCAGAGGTAGGCTACTGCTCAGAGAGACTGTATAGCAGAGGTAGGCTACCATTCAGAGAGACTGTATAGCAGAGGTAGGCTACCTACCGTTCAGAGAGACTTTATAGCAGAGGTAGGCTACCATTCAGAGATCCTGTATAGCAGAGGTAGGCTACTGTTCAGAGAGACTGTATAGCAGAGGTAGGCTACCATTCAGATAGACTTTATAGCAGAGCTAGGCTACTGTTCAGAGAGACTGTATAGCAGAGGTAGGCTACCATTCAGATAGACTTTATAGCAGAGCTATGCCACTGTTCAGAGAGACTGTTTTGCAGAGGTAGGCTACTGTTCAGAGAGACTGTATAGCAGAGGTAGGCTACTGTTCAGAGAGACTGTATAGCACAGTTAGGCTACTGTTCAGAGAGACTGTATAGCAGAGGTAGGCTACTGTTCAGAGAGACTTTTGCAGAGGTAGGCTACTGTTCAGAGAGACTGTATAGCGAGGTAGGCTACTGTTCAGAGAGACTGTATAGCGAGGTAGGCTACTATTCAGATATACTTTATAGCAGAGGTAGGCTACTGTTCAGAGAGACTGTATAGCGAGGTAGGCTACTGTTCAGAGAGACTGTTTTGCAGAGATAGGCTACTGTTCAGAGAGACTATATAGCGAGGTAGGCTACTGTTCAGAGAGACTGTATAGCGAGGTAGGCTACTGTTCAGAGAGACTGTATAGCAGAGGTAGGCTACTGTTCAGAGAGACTGTATAGCAGAGGTAGGCTACCATTCAGAGAGACTGTATAGCAGAGGTAGGCTACTGTTCAGAGAGACTGTGTAGAAGAGGTAGGCTACTGTTCAGAGAGACTGTATAGCAGAGGTAGGCTACTTACCGTTCAGAGAGACTTTATAGCAGAGGCAGGCTACTGTTCAGAGAGACTTTATAGCAGAGATAGGCTACTGTTCAGAGAGACTGTATAGCAGAGGTAGGCTACCTACCGTTCAGAGAGACTTTATAGCAGAGATAGGCTACTGTTCAGAGAGACTGTATAGCAGAGGAAGGCTACTGTTCAGAGAGACTGTATAGCAGAGGCAGGCTACTGTTCAGAGAGACTGTATAGCAGAGGTAGGCTACTGTTCAGAGAGACTGTTTTGCAGAGGTAGGCTACTGTTCAGAGAGACTTTTGCAGAGGTAGACTACTGTTCAGAGAGACTGTATAGCAGAGGTAGGCTACTGTTCAGAGAGACTGTATAGCAGAGGTAGGCTACTGTTCAGAGAGATTGTATAGCAGAGGTAGGCTACTGTTCAGAGAGACTGTTTTGCAGAGGTAGGCTACTGTTCAGAGAGACTGTATAGCAGAGGTAGGCTACTGTTCAGAGAGACTGTATAGCGAGGTAGGCTACTATTCAGATATACTTTATAGCAGAGGTAGGCTACTATTCAGATATACTTTATAGCAGAGGTAGGCTACTGTTCAGAGAGACTGTATAGCGAGGTAGGCTACTGTTCAGAGAGACTGTTTTGCAGAGATAGGCTACTGTTCAGAGAGACTATATAGCGAGGTAGGCTACTGTTCAGAGAGACTGTAAAGCGAGGTAGGCTACTGTTCAGAGACTGTATAGCAGATGTAGGCTACTGTTCAGAGAGACTGTATAGCAGAGGTAGGCTACTGTTCAGAGAGACTGTATAGCAGAGGTAGGCTACTGTTCAGAGAGACTGTATAGCGAGGTAGGCTACTGTTCAGAGAGACTGTATAGCAGAGGTAGGCTACTGTTCAGAGAGACTGTATAGCAGAGGTAGGCTACTGTTCAGAGAGACTGTATAGCGAGGTAGGCTACTATTCAGATATACTTTATAGCAGAGGTAGGCTACTGTTCAGAGAGACTGTATAGCAGAGGTAGGCTACTGTTCAGAGAGACTGTATAGCGAGGTAGGCTACTATTCAGATATACTTTATAGCAGAGGTAGGCTACTGTTCAGAGAGACTGTATAGCAGAGGTAGGCTACTGTTCAGAGAGACTGTATAGCAGAGGTAGGCTACTGTTCAGAGAGACTGTTTTGTAGAGGTAGGCTACTGTTCAGAGAGACTGTTTTGCAGAGATAGGCTACTGTTCAGAGAGACTATATAGCGAGGTAGGCTACTGTTCAGAGAGACTGTATAGCAGAGGTAGGCTACTGTTCAGGGAGACTGTATAGCAGAGGTAGGCTACTGTTCAGAGAGACTGTATAGCAGAGGTAGGCTACTGTTCAGAGAGACTGTATAGCGAGGTAGGCTACTGTTCAGAGAGACTGTATAGCGAGGTAGGCTACTGTTCAGAGAGACTGTATAGCAGAGGTAGGCTACTGTTCAGAGAGACTGTATAGCAGAGGTAGGCTACTGTTCAGAGAGACTGTATAGCAGAGGTAGGCTACTGTTCAGAGAGACTGTATAGCGAGGTAGGCCACAGTGTCAGTGTTGTTGAAAGATGAGAGAGACCTTGCAGACTGTCGAAAAATAGGAATAAATCCAATACTGATGATGGCTTGATGCCAAAACATTTGTGCTCTGTTTTTCACCTTTAATTTATGCATTTGTCTGCACAACAAACTTTTAGGCATCATGATGCAGAAAATAAAACATCTATATTTTTGCATTTTTTGGATGTATTCCTTTTTCTTATTTTTTACCTTTTTATTTTGACAGGGAGTCAATGCTGAGACCAAGGTCTCTTTCCAGATGATCTATGTTTAGCACAACAATACACATGAAAATACAATCAAAATCCTATTTTTCGAGAGTGTCGGGGTCTCCATCTCTTCCAGTATTTTGAGAACGGACACTATTTGGTTTAAAATGACCTTTAAAGTGCGTAGACGGACAGCCTCCTGTTGTTGAAAGTACATATGCTGCTGCTGCTACTGTTTATTATCTATGCTGTTGCCTAGTCACTTTACCTATACCTATATGTACATATCTACTGCCATTACCTCGTACCCCTGCACATGGACTCGGTACTGGAACCCCGTGTATATAGCCAAGTTACCGTAACTCATTGTGTATATAGCCAAGTTACCGTAACTCATTGTGTATTTATTCCTCATGTTTTTATTTTTCTACTTTTATCTCTGCATTGTTGGGAAGTAAACATTTCGCTGTAGGTCTACACCTGTACACAATTGTATTTTATCTGTAAAATGAGAGGGTTTTTCAGGCTTCCACAGCATTTATGGGCTCCCCCCAGTTTCTCAACAGATGTCAGTATTTTAAATTCAGAGCTGCAAATCATGCCACCCAAGGGATATGATATGACACATTTATAATTTGATTTACAATCTGTATTATTTGTTTAGCTATTTCAACAAACGTCTGTCTTCATCCTCTCTTCCAGGGAGATGGGGTGTTATAGAGTAGTCTGGATGGGTTTTTCAACTCCTTGTCAAGTGACAATGAAACCAGGAACCCTGTACCAATCCAACCAAAAGAACTGCCCACTTTCTGCCCATACCCTTCCACGTGCTACCCCTCTGAAGCTCTGCCTACCTACTGTTCACCTCGCCCACTGTTTAGCCTCTTCTGGCACCAGCCCCATGAAAGTACTTGGACTCAGGAATTCTGAATCAAATTGATTATTAGCTAAATTAGCTTTCTTTTGAAAAAGATAGCAGGAAATAAAATGTTGGCAGGGCAGAGTGAAAGAGATCGGTTTCGTACAGTATGATGAATTGAGTGTTCAATCATGCAGTCTTTGTTTTGTAAGACATTTTATGGTTTTACTGAATGTGAGTTATATATTGTGACGATCATGTTGTTGTCAACCCACCCCAAAACATGTTTGAAATTAATTGGGATATTTTGAATTAGAAGTGAATTCTGTTTTTTCCATGGGTTTTTCTTTCTGGGTGTCTAATGCACTCCCATGGGGATAGATGGACCATATTTTAAAGGTACTTTGGCTTATTTTATAGGGCTATGTGAGAGGCTTTGGTGAGAGGGAACAAGATACTTGCCTAAATGATGATAATGTGGCAGGTAGCCTAGGGGTTAAGGGCGTTGGGCCAGTAACCGAAAGGTCACTGATTCAAATCCCTGAGCCGATGAAAAATCTTCCCATGTGCCCTTGAGCAAGGCACTTAACCCTAGTTGCTCTGGATAAGAGTGTCTGCTAAATGACTAACATGTCAATTATGCACTCTAAATTCTAACGCTTGTGGTAGTCACAGGAGAGAGTATTAGTGAAAAATCATTGGATCATGTTCTCAAGAAAATATCCTTATTGTTGTAATGTAGTCCATATAAACCCCTTACCTAGTACTTATGAGTCAGGCCATACTGTACTTAGTTATAATGGGTACAGTACTTATGAGTCAGGCCATACTGTACTGAGTTATAATGGGTACAACAGTTATGAGTCAGGCCAAACTGTACTGAGTTATAATGGGTACAACAGTTATGAGTCAGGCCATACTGTACTGAGTTATAATGGGTACAACAGTTATGAGTCAGGCCAAACTGTACTGAGTTATAATGGGTACAACAGTTATGAGTCAGGCCATACTGTACTGAGTTATAATGGGTACAACAGTTATGAGTCAGGCCAAACTGTACTGAGTTATAATGGGTACAACAGTTATGAGTCAGGCCATACTGTACTTAGTTATAATGGGTACAACAGTTATGAGTCAGGCCAAACTACTGAGTTATAATGGGTACACTACTTATGAGTCAGGCCATACTGTACTTAGTTATAATGGGTACACTACTTATGAGTCAGGCCATACTGTACTGAGTTATAATGGGTACACTACTTATGAGTCAGGCCATACTGTACTGAGTTATAATGGGTACACTACTTATGAGTCAGACCAAACTGTACTGAGTTATAATGGGTACAGTACTTATGAGTCAGGCCAAACTGTACTGAGTTATAATGGGTACACTACTTATGAGTCAGGCCAAACTGTACTTAGTTATAATGGGTACAGTACTTATGAGTCAGGCCAAACTGTACTGAGTTATAATGGGTACAACAGTTATGAGTCAGGCCATACTGTACTGAGTTATAATGGGTACAACAGTTATGAGTCAGGCCATACTGTACTGAGTTATAATGGGTACAACAGTTATGAGTCAGGCCAAACTGTACTGAGTTATAATGGGTACAACAGTTATGAGTCAGGCCATACTGTACTGAGTTATAATGGGTACAACAGTTATGAGTCAGGCCATACTGTACTGAGTTATAATGGGTACAACAGTTATGTAGAAGTCACACTGACCCTCTGCTACATGTTGTAGATTGTATTACTTTTAACACTCCCTGTGTAGGTGCTCACTGAAGTTGTTGGTTTAATGTTGGTGTTTCTAGCCAATGCACATTTTTCCCATGGCCATGACTTCAGTCAACATATTTTTGAAATGTTTCCAATAATGTGTCAATGCCACCACAACACATGCTGCCTCTTTGTAATCTTGTTCACTGGGTGCCAGACAGTAAGCTAATATTTTTTTTGTTTGAATAAAAGTGAAGATTCTCAGTGTTGAGAAAATGAAATGAGCTTTGAACATTTACCTACATTTCTCAAAGTTTGATGTATGTATGAAATGTCAAGCTCAATGCGATCCCTATCCCACATCAGCAGGCTGACTGCTGAACTGAATTGGATTGTGTTACTGAATAAAATGTATCTGTATTTCAACAGTAGTACAGTTTCTTTGTCGGTGATTGGTTCAATGTCTATATTTATTGATGACAATACTACAGGCGTTCCTGCAGTGCTGACAGGCCTCCACAGCTCAGGGTTAACTGCTGTTGTGAATGAGACCATAGAAGAGAAAGTGCTTGTAAATCCTTCCATCTCAATCATCTCCTCCTTGAGATGAACGGTTAACCTGGCTGCTCTGAGGTTTTCATTTCAGCCTGTCAGACCAGTGCTTGGACACATGATAGAAGGGGAAGAGGACACAAACTGATTTAGACCTCTGCCTGTTGGAGTGACTTAGGAGTCTATCTACTCTGGACTTGGTCAGGGCCTTTGCAGACAGAGGCTTCGTGTCTGAGAAAGCAAAAAAAAAACGATTATGATTGGAACTATTGAGTTGTACACCACGGTAAGCATTTGATCCAGCATATCTGATTGTAGCTGAGTACACTTCATTTATTGACAGTTTGTTTTCACTGACGTGTTCTTGGTAGAAATGGATTTGATATCATGTTGTCATTGTGAAACCCAACCCTGTTAGTTCATTGTTATTGATTTGATATCATGTTGTCATTGTGAAACCCAACCCTGTTAGTTCATTGTTATTGATGTCTGTGCGCATATGTGAAGTTGCAAAGACATGTTGGACATTTCTGTCCATTACTGTGAGTCCGTTTGGATCAGCTAATGTATGTTGGCCTACATGTCATAACATGTCAATATTGTGATAGAAAGGCACATAACTGCTGTATAAGCTCATGCTCAACGGGTTGGCAATGATCCACATTGTATGTGGTGCACAGGATCTTGTGCCAGGAGGTTGTCATTACGAGGATAGCTGGGATGATTGAAAAGATGAGTAATCCGAGCTGACAGAAAGGGATGACAGACGTTCATTTTTAACAGCATTTAAGAGTGTTTTATGCTAATGGTAGACTGTAGAGACTGTATAGCAGAGGCAGGCTACTGTTCAGAGAGACTGTATAGCAGAGGTAGGCTACTGTTCAGAGAGACTTTATAGCAGAAGCAGGCTACTGTTCAGAGAGACTGTATAGCAGAGGCAGGCTACTGTTCAGAGAGACTGTATAGCAGAGGTAGGCTACTGTTCAGAGAGACTTTATAGCAGAAGCAGGCTACTGTTCAGAGAGACTTTATAGCAGAGGCAGGCTACTGTTCAGAGAGACTGTATAGCAGAGGCAGGCTACTGTTCAGAGAGACTTTATAGCAGAAGCAGGCTACTGTTCAGAGAGACTGTATAGCAGAGGCAGGCTACTGTTCAGAGAGACTTTATAGCAGAAGCAGGCTACTGTTCAGAGAGACTTTATAGCAGAAGCAGGCTACTGTTCAGAGAGACTGTATAGCAGAAGCAGGCTACTGTTCAGAGAGACTGTATAGCAGAGGCAGGCTACTGTTCAGAGAGATTGTATAGCAGAGGCAGGCTACTGTTCAGAGAGACTGTATAGCAGAGGCAGGCTACTGTTCAGAGAGACTGTATAGCAGAGGCAGGCTACTGTTCAGAGAGACTGTATAGCAGAGGTAGGCTACCATTCAGAGAGACTGTATAACAGAGGTAGGCTACCATTCAGAGAGACTGTTTTGCAGAGGCAGGCTACTGTTCAGAGAGACTGTATAGCAGAGGTAGGCTACTGTTCAGAGAGACTGTATAGCAGAGGTAGGCTACTGTTCAGAGAGACTGTATAGCAGAGGTAGGCTACCATTCAGAGACTGTATAGCAGAGGTAGGCTACTGTTCAGAGAGACTGTATAGCAGAGGTAGACTACCATTCAGAGAGACTGTATAGCAGAGGTAGGCTACCATTCAGAGACTGTATAGCAGAGGTAGGCTACTGTTCAGAGAGACTATAGCAGAGGCAGGCCACTGTTCAGAGAGACTGTATAGCAGAGGTAGGCTACTGTTTAGAGAGACTGTATAGCAGAGGTAGGCTACTGTTCAGAGAGACTGTATAGCAGAGGTAGGCTACTGTTCAGAGAGACTGCATAGCAGAGGTAGGCTACTGTTCAGAGAGACTGTATAGCAGAGGTAGGCTACTGTTCAGAGAGACTGTATAGCAGAGGGAAGCTACTGTTCAGAGAGACTGTATAGCAGAGGTAGGCTACTGTTCAGAGAGACTGTATAGCAGAGGTAGGCTACCATTCAGAGAGACTGTATAGCAGAGGTAGGCTACTGTTCAGAGAGACTGTGTAGAAGAGGTAGGCTACTGTTCAGAGAGACTGTGTAGAAGAGGTAGGCTACTGTTCAGAGAGACTGTATAGCAGAGGTAGGCTACTTACCGTTCAGAGAGACTTTATAGCAGAGGCAGGCTACTGTTCAGAGAGACTTTATAGCAGAGATAGGCTACTGTTCAGAGAGACTGTATAGCAGAGGTAGGCTACCTACCGTTCAGAGAGACTTTATAGCAGAGATAGGCTACTGTTCAGAGAGACTGTATAGCAGAGGAAGGCTACTGTTCAGAGAGACTGTATAGCAGAGGCAGGCTACTGTTCAGAGAGACTGTATAGCAGAGGTAGGCTACTGTTCAGAGAGACTGTTTTGCAGAGGTAGGCTACTGTTCAGAGAGACTTTTGCAGAGGTAGACTACTGTTCAGAGAGACTGTATAGCAGAGGTAGGCTACTGTTCAGAGGGACTGTATAGCAGAGGTAGGCTACTGTTCAGAGAGACTGTATAGCAGAGGTAGGCTACTGTTCAGAGAGACTGTTTTGCAGAGGTAGGCTACTGTTCAGAGAGATTGTATAGCAGAGGTAGGCTACTGTTCAGAGAGACTGTATAGCAGAGGTAGGCTACCGTTCAGAGACTGTATAGCAGAGGTAGACTACTGTTCAGAGAGACTGTATAGCAGAGGTAGACTACTGTTCAGAGAGACTGTATAGCAGAGGTAGGCTACCATTCAGAGACTGTATAGCAGAGGTAGGCTACCGTTCAGAGACTGTATAGCAGAGGTAGGCTACTGTTCAGAGAGACTGTATAGCAGAGGTAGGCTACCGTTCAGAGACTGTATAGCAGAGGTAGGCTACTGTTCAGAGACTGTATAGCAGAGGTAGGCTACTGTTCAGAGAGACTGTATAGCAGAGGTAGGCTACCGTTCAGAGACTGTATAGCAGAGGTAGGCTACTGTTCAGAGAGACTGTATAGCAGAGGTAGGCTACCGTTCAGAGACTGTATAGCAGAGGTAGGCTACCGTTCAGAGACTGTATAGCAGAGGTAGGCTACTGTTCAGAGAGACTGTATAGCAGAGGTAGGCTACCGTTCAGAGACTGTATAGCAGAGGTAGGCTACCATTCAGAGACTGTATAGCAGAGGTAGGCTACTGTTCAGAGAGACTGTGTAGCTTTATGGCTTGATGCCTAAACATTTGTTTAGGCATCTGTTTTTCACCTTTAATTTACGCAACTTTTAGGCATCATGATGCAGAAAATAAAACATCTATATTTTTGCATTTTTTGGATGTATTCCTTTTTCTTATTTTTTACCTTTTTATTTTGACAGGGAGTCAATGCTGAGACCAAGGTCTCTTTCCAGATGATCTATGTTTAGCACAACAATACACATGAAAATACAATCAAAATCCTATTTTTCGAGAGTGTCGGGGTCTCCATCTCTTCCAGTATTCTCATTTTGAGAACGGACAATGACCGACATATGTCTTGCTTGGGTGGCACCTGGCAGTGTAACAGGGAAAGGCACATAGAGTAATAACAGACTGTAGAGTTGATAGTGTCCTGTGTGATGTCAAATTATCCTCTCCAATTTCTACTCTGCAGCTGTGTGTTGGACCACTGGCTGTTGAGTCTGTCCACCTAGTGTAAACATTAGTATAGGAAATCCCCCTCAATGCACGCTCACTTCTTCACTAGGTGTCCTCTTATTCAATAAGCTCAACATTTGTGATAATGTGTATTTCTGTAACAGGGTGCTCGTGTGTGATTGCCTGACCCAGAGGCAGTGTGGGTATCAGCCAAGCTCCTCAAGGACTACAACCCTGGAGACGAGAATGTACTTCTGCAGATCAGCGCACACGCACAGTCAACAGCTATACTGTACTGTAGATGTGTTGTTAGTCGCTCTTGATAAGCGTCGCAGGTCGCTGGTGGCACCTTAATTGTGGAGGACGGGCTCATAGTAATGGCTGGAATGGAATGAATGGTATTCCGCACATTATTATGAGCTGTCCTCCCCTCACCAGCCTCCTGTGATAAGCATCTGCTAATGTCAAATATTTCATGTCACCCTCATCCACTCCTCTCTCAAGGATGTGCAGTACCCAGTGATGCCTCCCTCTGGCCTCCCCCCTCTGGGGAACCTTGATATTCTGGAGGGGGAGAATGACCTCACTGCTCTCAGCTTCCTACAAGAGCCTGCTGTTCTTCACAACCTGAGTGTCCTTCCCAACCTGAGTGTGATGAAAGGACATAGTGAGAGAGGAATGGTAGGAATAGGTTGAAGGAGAAGTGAAAGAGAGGGGGGGTGTGGGTCTTTCTTCAGATTCTGTTTGGCCATAGGACAGATGCAGCTCCTGGTGCTCCTGCCTTTATGGTCATGACCTCAAAGCCATCTTTACTAAGTGTTAAGTTAATTGGAGCAATTTCAATGTACACAGAGTGTACAAAACATTAGGAACACCTGCTCTTTCCTTGACATTTTATTTATTTTATTTTATTTCACCTTTATTTAACCAGGTAGGCAAGTTGAGAACACCTTTATTTAACCAGGTAGGCAAGTTGAGAACACCTTTATTTAACCAGGTAGGCAAGTTGAGAACACCTTTATTTAACCAGGTGGGCAAGTTGAGAACACCTTTATTTAACCAGGTAGGCAAGTTGAGAACACCTTTATTTAACCAGGTGGGCAAGTTGAGAACAAGTTCTCATTTACAATTGCGACCTGGCCAAGATAAAGCAAAGCAGTTCGACAGATACAACGACACAGAGTTACACATGGAGTAAAACAAACATACAGTCAATAATACAGTATAAACAAGTCTATATACAATGTGAGCAAATGAGGTGAGAAGGGAGGTAAAGGCAAAACAAGGCCATGGTGGCAAAGTAAATACAATATAGCAAGTAAAACACTGGAATGGTAGTTTTGCAATGGAAGAATGTGCAAGGTAGAAATAAAAATAATGGGGTGCAAAGGAGCAAAATAAATAAATTAATAAAATACAGTTGGGAAAGAGGTAGTTGTTTGGGCTAAATTATAGGTGGGCTATGTACAGGTGCAGTAATCTGTGAGCTGCTCTGACAGTTGGTGCTTAAAGCTAGTGAGGGAGATAAGTGTTTCCAGTTTCAGAGATTTTTGTAGTTCGTTCCAGTCATTGGCAGCAGAGAACTGGAAGGAGAGGCGGCCAAAGAAAGAATTGGTTTTGGGGGTGACTAGAGAGATATACCTGCTGGAGCGTGTGCTACAGGTGGGAGATGCTATGGTGACCAGCGAGCTGAGATAAGGGGGGACTTTACCTAGCAGGGTCTTGTAGATGACCTGGAGCCAGTGGGTTTGGCGACGAGTATGAAGCGAGGGCCTGCCAACGAGAGCGTACAGGTCGCAATGGTGGGTAGTATATGGGGCTTTGGTGACAAAACGGATTGCACTGTGATAGACTGCATCCAATTTGTTGAGTAGGGTATTGGAGGGTATTTTGTAAATGACATCGCCAAAGTCGAGGATTGGTAGGATGGTCAGTTTTACAAGGGTATGTTTGGCAGCATGAGTGAAGGATGCTTTGTTGCGAAATAGGAAGCCAATTCTAGATTTAACTTTGGATTGGAGATGTTTGATATGGGTCTGGAAGGAGAGTTTACAGTCTAACCAGACACCTAAGTATTTGTAGTTGTCCACGTATTCTAAGTCAGAGCCGTCCAGAGTAGTGATGTTGGACAGGCGGGTAGGTGCAGGTAGCGATCGGTTGAAGAGCATGCATTTAGTTTTACTTGTATTTAAGAGCAATTGGAGGCCACGGAAGGAGAGTTGTATGGCATTGAAGCTTGCCTGGAGGGTTGTTAACACAGTGTCCAAAGAAGGGCCAGAAGTATACAGAATGGTGTCGTCTGCGTAGAGGTGGATCAGAGACTCACCAGCAGCAAGAGCGACCTCATTGACATAGACTGACGTCACTTGTTAAATCCACTTCGATCTGTGTAGATTAAGGGGAGGGGACAGGTTAAAGAAGGATTTTTAAGCCTTGAGACAATTGAGACAATGATTGTCTTTGATACCCCTGTACTGACGTCACCTTCTGGATGGAAGTGGGGTGAACAGGCCGTGGCTCGGGTGGTTGTTGTCCTTGATGATCTTTTTGGCCTTCCTGTGACATCAGTGCTATAGGTGTCCTGGGGGGCAGGTAGTTTGCCCCCGGTGATGCGTTGTGCAGACCGCACCACCCTCTGGAGTGCCCTGAGGTTGAGGGCGGCGCTGTTGCCGTACCAGGCGGTGATACAGCCTGACAGGATGCTATCAATTGTGCATCTGTAAAATGTGTTGAGGGTTTTAGGTGACACGCCACATTTCTTCAGACTCCTGAGTTTGAAGAGGCGCTGTTGCATCGTCTTCACCACACTGTTTGTGTGGGTGGACCATTTCGGTTTGTCCGTGATGTGTACTCCAAGGAGCTTTAAACGTTCCATCTTCTCCACTGCTGTCCCGTCGATGTGGATAGGGGGGTGCTCCATCTGCTGTTTCCTGAAGTCCACAATCATCTCCTTTATTTTGTTAACGTTGAGTGAGAGGTTATTTTCCTGACACCACACTCCGAGAGCCCTCACCTCCTCCCTTTAGGCTGTCTCGTCGTTGTTGGCTGTCTCGTCGTTATGTGTGCCATTCAGAGTGAACGGGGTATGGTAGTAGGTGCCAGGAGTACCGGTTTGTGTCAAGAACCACAACGCTGCTGGGTTTTTCACGCTCAACAGTTTCTCCGTGTGTATCAAGAATGGTTCACCACCCAATGGACATCCAGCCAATGCGACACAACTGTGGGAAACATTGGAATCAACATGGGCCAGCATCCCTGTGGAATGCTTTCGACACCTTGTGGAGTTCATGCCCCGATGAATTGAGGCTTTTCTGAGGGAATGTGTCCTTGATATTTTGTGTTTAAAAGGTCATAGAGAAGAATTTTTTTTTTGTATTCCTACAGGACCTTTCATTCTACCAATAACACTGTAATTTTCACCAACCATTCATTCCAGGTATTGTGTTAGTGGCTCTCAACCCGTATGACCAGCTGCCCATCTATGGAGCGGGCAGGACATGGCTGACATGGAGCCTCACATCTTCTCTGTGGCAGAAGAGGCCTACCGCACCATGACCAGGTCAGGGGTTAAAGGTCAAGAGCCAGGGGTCACCCTCCTTGGCCTCCATTTTATATGCCCTTTGTTACTTCAAAACACTGCCGTTTTGCCTGCTTTTTGGGGGTTTGGGCGAGGGTTGCTGTTGTTTGTAAAGATCTACAGGTAAAATGTGAGTGACTTATGGATGTTCTTGGGTCTGAAAACAAGAGAGCCTTTGATCGAGTCTCTTCACCCTGTGTGACAAATGGTTCTGGAAATAGAAATGGTTATTGAGTGTGTAGTTGTCTCTGTGTGCAGAGAGGATAAGAACCAGTCCATTATAAACAGTGGGGAGTCTGGAGCAGGGAAAACGGTCTCTGCTAAGTTCACCATTTGTTACTTTGCCATGGTGGGCGGAGCAGACCAGTGTGGAGGAGAGAGTACTGGCCTCCAACCCCATCATGGAGTGTGTGAATGTGTGATGAATTCTGCTTTCCTGCAATCAAATGACCTTAAATGCCCTCATGGGTGGAATATTAATATTTTTCATAATTAAAAATGTAAACACCAAAGATCTGGTGTTTCTATGTGAAGCCATTTTGATATATTTCAGTCTTATGTGATGTATATACTGTAAAGTATAATATTGGGATGCAAACTTAAAATGGAATACATTTCAACTCTATATCTGACATGGTACAGGTGTCTTCTTCTTTTAAGCCCATAACCATGTGTGTGAAGTGTATACTTTTGTTTCAAAGTAGATTTGTTTAAGACTACCAAAATACCCTCTGCATGACCCTGATTTAGCCCACTGCAGTAACCTGTAAAGCTGCTGTTCAAGGTTTTATTTTTTGAAGAGTGTAATTTTGGAAAAAGCGTATGAAAAATGTGTACTGTATAGTGGCAGTATTCAGTTGTAAAGGTAATAACAAAAAGTATGTAATCTATTGTAGTTATGATTATCTCCTTTACTCTTTAGTCTATTGGGAATTCTAAGACTACCTGCAACGACAACAGTAGCTGGTTTGTGAAGTACATTGAGATAGGCTTTGGATGGAAGGGAGATATCATTGGGGCCAACTTGAGGACGTACCTGCTGGAGAAGTCTCGAGTCGTCTTCCATGCGTCACAGGAGAGGAACTACAACATCTTCTACCAGCTGTGTGCCTCCAGAGACCTGCCAGAGATGAGAGTCCTCAAACTCGGTGAGACTGCATAGAATTCATTAACCTATTACAACAATAACAGGGAAGACGTGAACATCAATGGGTCTAGCAGTGTTTTTCAGAAAGGGTTCATTATGTAAGTGTTTTGTTGTGTATCTCTGTAGGTGGTGCTGATTCCATGCAGATCCTAGGCACTGATGATGTAGTAGATCTGCAGAACACTCGCAATGCATTCACTATACTGGGCTTACAGCATCTATATTACACTATACACATATCTATGCTAACATGTTTACTCTGCATATAGTCCTATCCAGTATGATCATGCTGCTATGTGTGCTCCTACAGGTGGGCCTCCTGACCAGCAGATGGAGCTCTTCAGGATCCTGGCAGCTGTTCTGCACCTGGGCAATGTCAACATCCAGGCCAATGGGAGACCTGGTGATCGAAGTTACATTGTATTTTTTTCTTAACTTTTTCCACATTATTTCCCGAAACACACAAAATTCTCTCAAATATCCTATAATCAGTGGGAGAAGTGTTCCCTGGCTGCGTCCTCCAAGCTGCTGTGGGTGGCTCACTGGCTGTGCTAACGCAGGCTGGCAGTAGGGGGAGACATGCTGGTCAAGCCCATGCCCGGTCAGCAGGCCCTGGAGGCCCGGGACGCCCTGGCCAAGCATGTGTACGGTCAGGTGTTCACCTGGACTCAACACAGCCCTCTTTGCCCAGAGGGATCAGGCCTAGTCATTTATTGGGGTGCTGGACATCAATAACTGAGTAGTAAGGACAGGGAGTAACACTTGACATTAGGTTGGTCTTATACCTGTGTAGTGACATTGTGAATACTGTAGTAACAACATGGTATTAACATATTCCCCTCTTTGTCCATTTGTCTTTGGCAGGTTTGAGAACTTTGAAAGGAACAGTTTTGTACAGTCTGTATAAATTGTATAAATTATGGCAATGAGAAACTGCAGCAGCAATTCAACAGGGAGAGTCACCAAGTGGTGTGTGTGCACCTGCAAGCATGCACATAAATATTAGTGTCTGTCTGTTTCCATGAACTCGTTGTCCTCATGTCCCCTCAGTAACCCTTGGTCTCCTCCTCTCCCTAGCACGTGTTCCAGTTGGAGCAGGAGGAGTATGTCCGTGAGGAGCTGCCATGGAGCAGGATAGAGTTCCGTGACATCCAGCCGCTCATCGCTCTCATCGAGGGACAGCTGGGCCTGCTGGATGAGGAGTGCAGGGTCAGTCCTGGTTTCAATCGAGACCACATTGTGTTGTGTCTGCTTTGTGTTAATGTGTCCAAACCAGCTTGAAATACAATGAATAATGTAGTCAGGATATGATACTGAATCATCACTGTTTGCACTGGCAAGCCAAGAATGCTTTGCGGTGGATTTGATAAATATACTGTTGTCTTAAGTCCAAAAAGCAAGTCTTGCCAGAAAAAGTATTGCTCTATTAAAAGTCAATCTTCAAAGTGTTTATATAAAAAGCAAAGGATTTCTCAAATGTATGTTGATCCAGAAAAACCTTACCCCCATGGTGTCTGTTTCCTTGATCAGATGCCTAAAGGCTCAGAGGAGAGCTGGGCTAGGAAGCTGTATGATCAGCATCAGAGTAATGACCCAAGTCCACACTTCTGCAAATATCGCATGTTCCATCACTGACTTCATCATCCTGCACTTCGCTGGACTACAGGAAAAGGAGGACCGAGCACGCCCCCATTCTCATCGACAGGGCTGTAGTGGAGCAGGTTGAGAGCTTCAGGTTCCTTGGTGTCCACATCACCAACAAACTATCATGGTCCAAGCACACCAAGACAGTCGTGAAGAGGGCACGATAACGCCTATTCCCCCTCGGGAGACTGAAAAGATTTGGCATGCATCCTCAGACCCTCAAAAAGTTCTACAGCTGCACCACCAAGAGCATCCTGACTGGTTGCATCACCGCCTGGTATGGCAACTGCTTGTCCTCCGACCGCAAGGCACTACAGAGGGTAGTGCGTATGGTCCAGTACATCACTGCGGCCAAGCTTCCTGCCATCCAGGACCTCTATACCAGGCAGTATCGGAGGATGGCCCTAAAATTACCAAAGACTCCAGCCACCCTAGTCATAGACTGTTCTCTCTGCTACCGCATGGAAAGCGGTACCGGAGTGCCAAGTCTAGGTCCAAAAGGCTTCTTAACAGCTTCTACCCCCAAGTCATAAGACTCCTGAACAGCTAATCAAATGTCTACCCAGACTATTTGCATTGTCCCCCCACCCTCATTTTTACGCTGCTGCTACTCTGTTTATTATCTGTGCATAGTCACTTTACCTCTACCTACATGTACATATTGCCTCAATTACCTCGACTAACCTTTACTCCTGCACATTGACTCTATACCGGTACCCCCTGTAAATAGCCTCGATACTGTTATTTTACTGTTGCTCCATAATTATTTGTTATTTTTCTTATTTTATTTATTTATTTTTTACTTCAGTTTATTTTAGTAAATACTTTAACACTTAAAAAAAAAAATCAGCTGCATTGTTGTAGGGCTTGTTAAGTAAGCATTTCACTGTAACCTGTTGTATTCGGCCCGATTTGATTTGTATAGAGGCTATTTGACCAAGAAGGAGAGTGATGGCGGGCTGCATCAGATGACCTGGCCTCCACAATCACCCGATGAGTTTGGGATGAGTTTATTTTTATTTATTTAACTAGGCAAGTCAGTTAAGAACAACTTCTTATTTACAATGACAGCCTACCCCGGCCTAACACGGACGACACTGGGCCAAGTGTGCGCAGCCCTATGGGAATCCCAATCACGGCTGGTTGTGATAGAGCCTGGATTTGAACCAGGGACTGTAGTGATACCTCTTGCACTGAGATGCAGTGCCTTAGACCGCTGCGCCACTTGGGAGGCCGGAGTTTGACCGCAGAGTGAAGGAAAAGCCAACAAGAGCTCAGCATATGTGGGAACTCTTTCAAGGCTGTTGGCAAAGCATTCAAGGTGAAGCTGGTTTCTACAATGTAGAAAATAGTAAAAAAATAAAGTAAATAAAAACTCTTGAGTAGGTGTCCAATCTTTTGACTGGTACTGTATATCCATGCTGTCTCTTTTCACTTAAATGCATTGTAAGGACTGCATGAACACTCTTAGAAACAAAAGGTGCTGTCTAGAACCTCAAAAGGGTTCCCAAAAGGGTTCTACCTGGAACCAAAAAGGGTTCTCCTATGAGGAGTCGAAGAACCCTTTTGAAAACCTTTTTTCTAAGAGTGTAGGGGTGATCTACAGCTTTCCCCTTGTCAACACTCTTGGCTCATTGTTGCAACCTCCTTGTCCTACGGTAAGTATTTGAGTGCATCTCAATAAGAGGTGTCCTCTTGTCATTTTGAGGGAGGCTTTACTGAGGAACCAGCTCTCAGCTGTCCACTTTTGTCAGTTTATGGTGAAATCTCAGATCTCATCCTAGAGTGAAATGAAGGACAGTAGACGAAGATAGTTTTTTTTAACCCACTGTGCAAATAAAGTGATTGTGATTGTCTGTCTCTCTGTCAGTGTGAGTTGGTGGCTGAGCTCTTCCAGCAGGGGGCACTCTGTCCCTGTCAGGTGGGAAGTCCTCTCTGCCCAAACGCAGTCTGTGCTCTGGCCCTGGAAAGATATTTCACAGGGATCACAAACTGAGGGCTTCCAGGTACTGTGTCTCCCCCTGCTGTGGCCAGGCAACAATACAGCCAGTATCTACACCTATTATTGAAATGTATCTTCATTTCCAGTTTTCTTTTCAGTTGACAGAATGTATTTGTTTTCTTGCTGCAATATAATGTCTGTATTGCTGTTCTGTGCACTCTGTTGTTCTGTGCACTCTGTTGTTCTGTGCACTCTGTTGTTCTGTGCACTCTGCTGTTCTGTGCACTCTGCTGTTCTGTGCACTCTGCTGTTCTGTGCACTCTGCTGTTCTGTGCACTCTGCTGTTCTGTGCACTCTGTTGTTCTGTGCACTCTGTTGTTCTGTGCACTCTGTTGTTCTGTGCACTCTGTTGTTCTGTGCACTCTGTTGTTCTGTGCACTCTGCTGTTCTGTGCACTCTGTTGTTCTGTGCACTCTGTTGTTCTGTGCACTCTGTTGTTCTGTGCACTCTGCTGTTCTGTGCACTCTGCTGTTCTGTGCACTCTGCTGTTCTGTGCACTCTGCTGTTCTGTGCACTCTGCTGTTCTGTGCACTCTGTTGTTCTGTGCACTCTGTTGTTCTGTGCACTCTGTTGTTCTGTGCACTCTGTTGTTCTGTGCACTCTGTTGTTCTGTGCACTCTGTTGTTCTGTGCACTCTGCTTGTTCTGTGCACTCTGTTGTTCTGTGCACTCTGTTGTTCTGTGCACTCTGTTGTTCTGTGCACTCTGTTGTTCTGTGCACTCTGTTGTTCTGTGCACTCTGTTGTTCTGTGCACTCTGTTGTTCTGTGCACTCTGTTGTTCTGTGCACTCTGTTGTTCTGTGCACTCTGTTGTTCTGTGCACTCTGTTGTTCTGTGCACTCTGCTGTTCTGTGCACTCTGTTGTTCTGTGCACTCTGTTGTTCTGTGCACTCTGTTGTTCTGTGCACTCTGTTGTTCTGTGCACTCTGTTGTTCTGTGCACTCTGTTGTTCTGTGCACTCTGCTGTTCTGTGCACTCTGTTGCCTATTCTGTGCACTCTGTTGTTCTGTGCACTCTGCTGTTCTGTGCACTCTGTTGTTCTGTGCACTCTGTTGTTCTGTGCACTCTGTTGTTCTGTGCACTCTGCTGTTCTGTGCACTCTGTTGTTCTGTGCACTCTGTTGTTCTGTGCACTCTGTTGTTCTGTGCACTCTGTTGTTCTGTGCACTCTGTTGTTCTGTGCACTCTGTTGTTCTGTGCACTCTGTTGTTCTGTGCACTCTGTTGTTCTGTGCACTCTGTTGTTCTGTGCACTCTGTTGTTCTGTGCACTCTGTTGTTCTGTGCACTCTGTTGTTCTGTTCTGTGCACTCTGTTGTTCTGTGCACTCTGTTGTTCTGTGCACTCTGTTGTTCTGTGCACTCTGCTGTTCTGTGCACTCTGTTGTTCTGTGCACTCTGGGACAGGAGTTTCTGTGCACTCTGCTGTTCTGTGCACTCTGTTGTTCTGTGCACTCTGCTGTTCTGTGCACTCTGCTGTTCTGTGCACTCTGTTGTTCTGTGCACTCTGCTGTTCTGTGCACTCTGTTGTTCTGTGCACTCTGTTGTTCTGTGCACTCTGCTGTTCTGTGCACTCTGTTGTTCTGTGCACTCTGTTGTTCTGTGCACTCTGTTGTTCTGTGCACTCTGCTGTTCTGTGCACTCTGTTGTTCTGTGCACTCTGCTGTTCTGTGCACTCTGTTGTTCTGTGCACTCTGCTGTTCTGTGCACTCTGTTGTTCTGTGCACTCTGTTGTTCTGTGCACTCTGCTGTTCTGTGCACTCTGTTGTTCTGTGCACTCTGCTGTTCTGTGCACTCTGTTGTTCTGTGCACTCTGCTGTTCTGTGCACTCTGCTGTTCTGTGCACTCTGCTGTTCTGTGCACTCTGTTGTTCTGTGCACTCTGTTGTTCTGTGCACTCTGCTGTTCTGTGCACTCTGCTGTTCTGTGCACTCTGTTGTTCTGTGCACTCTGCTGTTCTGTGCACTCTGTTGTTCTGTGCACTCTGTTGTTCTGTGCACTCTGTTGTTCTGTGCACTCTGTTGTTCTGTGCACTCTGTTGTTCTGTGCACTCTGTTGTTCTGTGCACTCTGCTGTTCTGTGCACTCTGTTGTTCTGTGCACTCTGGGACAGGAGTTTCTGTGCACTCTGCTGTTCTGTGCACTCTGTTGTTCTGTGCACTCTGCTGTTCTGTGCACTCTGTTGTTCTGTGCACTCTGTTGTTCTGTGCACTCTGTTGTTCTGTGCACTCTGTTGTTCTGTGCACTCTGCTGTTCTGTGCACTCTGTTGTTCTGTGCACTCTGCTGTTCTGTGCACTCTGTTGTTCTGTGCACTCTGTTGTTCTGTGCACTCTGTTGTTCTGTGCACTCTGTTGTTCTGTGCACTCTGTTGTTCTGTGCACTCTGTTGTTCTGTGCACTCTGTTGTTCTGTGCACTCTGTTGTTCTGTGCACTCTGTTGTTCTGTGCACTCTGTTGTTCTGTGCACTCTGCTGTTCTGTGCACTCTGTTGTTCTGTGCACTCTGTTGTTCTGTGCACTCTGTTGTTCTGTGCACTCTGGGACAGGAGTTTCTGTGCACTCTGCTGTTCTGTGCACTCTGTTGTTCTGTGCACTCTGCTGTTCTGTGCACTCTGTTGTTCTGTGCACTCTGTTGTTCTGTGCACTCTGTTGTTCTGTGCACTCTGTTGTTCTGTGCACTCTGTTGTTCTGTGCACTCTGCTGTTCTGTGCACTCTGTTGTTCTGTGCACTCTGCTGTTCTGTGCACTCTGTTGTTCTGTGCACTCTGTTGTTCTGTGCACTCTGTTGTTCTGTGCACTCTGTTGTTCTGTGCACTCTGTTGTTCTGTGCACTCTGTTGTTCTGTGCACTCTGTTGTTCTGTGCACTCTGTTGTTCTGTGCACTCTGTTGTTCTGTGCACTCTGCTGTTCTGTGCACTCTGCTGTTCTGTGCACTCTGTTGTTCTGTGCACTCTGTTGTTCTGTGCACTCTGGGACAGGAGTTTCTGTGCACTCTGCTGTTCTGTGCACTCTGTTGTTCTGTGCACTCTGCTGTTCTGTGCACTCTGTTGTTCTGTGCACTCTGTTGTTCTGTGCACTCTGTTGTTCTGTGCACTCTGTTGTTCTGTGCACTCTGTTGTTCTGTGCACTCTGCTGTTCTGTGCACTCTGTTGTTCTGTGCACTCTGCTGTTCTGTGCACTCTGTTGTTCTGTGCACTCTGTTGTTCTGTGCACTCTGTTGTTCTGTGCACTCTGTTGTTCTGTGCACTCTGTTGTTCTGTGCACTCTGGGACAGGAGTTTCTGTGTTCCTTCATGTTTCTCTATGTATTTAATATATGTTTAATATTGTACCTGTCCTGTACCTAAGTTGATGAAAAACACACAAGGTCTCAGACTATTTGTACTCACTTTGTGAAACTCTGTCTCCCTCCTCACTCGAACATCTTGGTTCCAGGTGGACCTATGCAGAGTTCTTTATCTGGTACCGGGTGTTGCTGCGCAAGGGTGGGGTTCAGACCCAGTAACAGATTCAGCCGTCGTGCCAGCGGGCCCTGCTGGAGATCATCCCAGACCCGGAGCAGTGCTGCTTTGTAAAGACCAGGGTGTTCTGGACGGGGCAGGTAGCTCTGCTGGAGAGGCTGAGGGCGGAGAGGCTGAGGGCTGTGGGGATAATCATCCAGAGCTGGGTCAGAGGCTGGCTGGGCCACAGGACATACATCAAGACCCACTTGGGCAACACTCACCATCCAGAGACACACCGGAGGAGCCCTGGCCAGGCGGTGAGTGCAGAATTACTGACTGTGTGGCACGATAACACATCAGATAGCAGTGCTCTGAGAGAGACCCTCCAGGCGGAGCATAAGGCCCACAGCTCTGAGCTGGACGCCCTGTGGGGGGCGCTAGTTAAACTGGAGAACCAGCTAGAGACACAGCTCCAGGCCCAGCAGTCCCATCCCAGCCCCTCCGTCACAAAGAAGCAGATAGATAAGAGGGGGGGCAGAGGAGAGAGCAGCCCAGGAGATTATACGACTCACACAGGTAGAAATTGTTGATCCTAATGGATCAGAAACATTCCTTATGGTTTGTAGTGGTATTTAAGGTCACTGTCACTCTCTTTCTCTGTTTACAGTAGGTGAAGGCCCTGCCCTGCAGGTAGAGAGGGACTCTTTGGGGAAAGAGAAGGAGGATCTGAGCACTCGCTTACTGAAGCAGGGGAAGGCTTAGGAGGGCAGTATTCATAATTGCTATATGTTCTGATTTAATGTGTGTATCTACATTTGTCTGTAATCGTATGTGTGTGTGTGTGTGTTTGTATGTATGTATGTATGAAGAGGAAGTACCAGGACTTGCTCAGAGAGCTCAGAGAGTTCACCAGGCTGGAGCAGAGGTACAACAACCTCAGAGAGATGAGCATGTTCACTGAGGTAGTCATATCCAACTCCCTTTTCCACTAGCTTGGGTGCCAATGTGAGGCATACATGTAGCATTATAGAGTGATACCCAGGCTATAATATTCAACCTCTCTAAAAAAACAAGTATATTTCTCTGTTACCACTGCAGCGTACTAAGGGCCACAGATGGACAGATTCAAACCAGAGCCTGATCCTGGAGCCCCCATCTCTGTCTCCATTGTCGTCCCCCTTTTCCGGTCTCCCAGCCTTCCCGGTCACACCTTTCTTCTTCGGCCTTCCTGCCCTCCCCTCTCCAGAGGAGCTGAGCAGGGTTAGCGTGACGTCCCCCACCACAGAGAGGCTGGCCTGGCTCAGCTGGGAAGATGACAAGAGAAGATCTGGGGCACGCCTATGATGCTGTATGAGTGACCAACAAGTTCAGTCCCTGTTTCCTGATCAATACCTTCACAGCAATAAATATGTTTTGTTGTGACATACACCGGATAGGTGAAATGTGTTGTTTTACAGGGTCAGTCATAGTAGTACGGCCCCCTGGAGAAAATTAGGGTTAAGTGCACATCGACAGATTTTTCACCTTGTCGGCTCGGGTATACGAACCAGCAATGTTTTGGTTACTGGCCCAACGCTCTAACCGCTAGGCTACCTGCCACCCTTTATATATTTACATTTTGTTACCAATAAACTAATGCAGATAGATTCTACCCCCTGTCTGTGTGTACCTGTCAGGTTCCTGGAGAGCCAGCTGCGGAGCCAGCACTCTCAGGAGGAGGCGGAGTTGGAGGCCCTGAGGCTGCAGGTTAAACTGACCTGCTCTGAACCATCCTCCACTGCACACCAGCAGGTAGGGCCACATTTCAGTGGTCTGGTATCTTGAGGTGGATTACAGGTGGATTACAGTGCAGATACTGTAACTTTGGGCACCACTGCCCAAAGACAAGACCCGGTTCCTCTGCATTGCTGCTGTCAATGCCATGAAGGGGGCTCTGAAGGTATACACACACACACACACACACTCTTATCCATTCTTATCCGATCGTTATGTTTATCTCCTATCGGAAACACTGTAATGATGTGGATATGACAGCACTGTGGCTGAAGAACACCTCACACACAGGATTAAAATGCTGTATATGTGAAGGATCTCTAGGATGGCGCTGTGGATCTGGTGCCATTGACCTTTTACCTCACTGACTTTTTACCTCATTGACCTGAACCGTGCTCTGAGTGACCTCTTTATCCAGGACTATCAGCAGCTCCTGCCCATCTCCGAGAGCCGCCTGCAGCCCACCATCGGTACGACTGACTAATGATAGAACGATATGAAAATCATCCAACAACCAACCAACTCAGCCAACAACCAACCAACTCAGCCAACAACCAACCAACTAACTCTGCCAACTAAACCTTTTCTTCCCATCCTGCAATAGCTCATATGTATTAACATTTAATATTATGTATTAACATGTAAACATTAATAGCTCATGTTCACCTTTACCCCCACCCTGCTCTCCCGCTTCCCTCCCTCCCTCCCCCCTCTCTCCATCCACAGTTGCTGCCATGCTGGAGAGTGAGAAGATCCCAGGACTGTCTGGGTCGGAGGTGAAGCTGAGGGGCTTTAAGAAGCGTGCAGGATCTGACCCCAGGGACAGGGGTGGCCCCCAGTATGGCTGCGGTGCTGAGGGAGCTGGGTGCTCTCCACACGGCCCTGTTCCGCCAGGCCCTGCCTTCCACCCTGATGGAGCCTTCAGCCAGCTCACCCATCTCCTCTCTGCCTCTGCCCTCAACAGCCTGTTGCTGCACAAGGACATGTGGAGCTGGAGCTGGAGGCCTGCAGATAAGGTCAGAGGACAGACACACACACATGCATGTATACACACACAGGGCCTGCGCAGGAACAAGTTTCAAGTAAAAGATATGCAAAAGGATATCTAACATAATCTAGATTTGGTTTGTAAAGGTGTCAGTTTGTGTATAGTGTAGAAACAAGGTAAGTATTGGATGAGACTATAAGGTTTCATCCTTGCGTTCTGCCAGGTATAATGTGAGTCTGCTGGAGGAGTGGCTGCGGAGCCGTGGGCTGCAGGCAGGGGGAGCTGTGGGCTGCAGGCAGGGGGAGCTGTGGGCTGCAGGCAGGGGGAGCCGTGGGCTGCAGGCAGGGGGAGCCGTGGGCTGCAGGCAGGGGGAGCCGTGGGCTGCAGGCAGGGGGAGCCGTGGGCTGCAGGCAGGGGGAGCCGTGGGCTGCAGGCAGGGGGAGCCGTGGGCTGCAGGCAGGGGGAGCTGTGCCATGTTGGAGCCTCTCATCCAGGCCGCTCAGCTCCTGCAAGTGGGCAAGAAGACAAGACGCTGACGCGCAGGCCCTCGTTCATACCTGCACTGCTCAGGTGGTTTTTAAGCTGGTATTGGTAGGGGGAAATGTTCAAAGTGTTGCAGATATTATTTCAATAGAATAAAAAACAATATTATTCTGTGAACATTATTGTCTTTACTAGAGAACCGTGTCCTTTCTATACAGTATATGTCCAACCTCGTGAATGTTTCTTCCTACTGAACACACGCTTGCAGGGCTAAGCTAACTGTCTGTCTTTGTGCAGGTACTGTACCGTGACACATACAACAATAATGGAAATATGTCTAGTCATAAATTGTCAAGTCTGTCTGAATTCACTAGGGTTGTGGTGTAGTTACCAGTACTGTGGTTGAGTTGCGTTCATCATCTCCTCTCTGTTCCATCAGGGTCTGCTGAAGGAGCGTTGCTGAAGGACGTACAGCGTGTGTTCACTGTCACGTTCCCCTACCTGCTGCCCCAGACCATCCGCTCTGACCAGCTGGACATCCCAGACTCCCTTAAGATGTGTTTCCTGCAACGGGCCTGAGAGGAAGCAGTAGTTATACAGGTCTTTCACTGTGGATTACAAATCTTGGTACTGCTGCAGAAGTCTTTTCTCTGCAGGATATACAGTATATCAAAGTAATACGTGAGTAATGTGTGTGTAATT
Source organism: Oncorhynchus kisutch (assembly GCF_002021735.2). NCBI lineage: Eukaryota > Metazoa > Chordata > Actinopteri > Salmoniformes > Salmonidae > Oncorhynchus > Oncorhynchus kisutch. The sequence goes on along the minus strand of NC_034183.2, from coordinate 18,404,714 downwards.
GTCTTATTTTGCATTACTCCTTCTATCAGTAGCACATGTACAAGCACAATATTACTCAATGAGCTATTAGAATGCTCATATGGATTCTATTCTTATCTGTTTCATAGTATTGATTTTTGACAGACATTTCCTTATCTGTACTAAGATTACAGTATTGCCTGTCTGCTACTAGACATTTCCTTATTGGAGGCATCCCACCTACCTCAATGCCTACCTATGTGTACATTGGAAATGTGTGCTTAATACATTTAGAAATTGGTAATATGTTCCAGATATCAGAATACATTATTATAATTATACAAATGTAAACATAATCGTGTACATATGTTTCTCACTCTGATCCAAATGGACACTTTGAAAATGAGAGATTTTCTCTAACATTTTATTGGAAGCAGAAACACAGCAATGCTGCACCCCCCCCATACACACCCCAATAAGAACACCCAGAATAAAACTAAATAGAAACCTTCAGTATAAAAAAATCTTCTCATGCGAGTACTTTGTAACAGTCACACATCATCAGCAGTATATATATATATATATATATATATATATACACAGTGCCTGTTTTGCAAGGAGGAATGGGAAAAAAATGTCAGTCTCTCGATGTGCAAAACTGATAGAGACATACCCAAAGCGACTTACAGCTGTAATCGCAGCAAAAGGTGGCGCTTCAAAGTATTAACTTAAGGGGGCTGAATAAGTTTGCACGCCCAGTTTTTCAGTTTTTGATTTGTTAAAAAAGTTTGAAAAATCCAATAAATGTCGTTCCACTTCATGAAAAAAAAAATACAGTTTTATATCTTTATGTTTGAAGCCTGAAATGTGGCAAAAGGTCGCAAAGTTCAAGGGGGCCGAATACTTTCGCAAGGCACTGTATATATATATATATATATTCACAAACCTCTGAAAATATTTAAATAATATTAAGATAAACGAAGAAGACAATTGCCAAATATAACATCAAATAACACGTGCTGGCACAATACATGTTTTTTCCCATCATGCACTGCGTCCTATGTACAGGGCTGGCATCACTGTGTGGTTGTGTTCGAAGATTGCAGTCGGCGACTGATCTACAAATCATCATCCTAATCAGCTACTCATTATTATCTGTAGATCAGTCAATTGATGCTCGCGAACGCGGCCAACGTGTCTACCTATGTGGGCGTGTCAGTGACAGTACCTGCGTGTCTGTACCATGCCTTCGTACCTGTCTGTACTACATACATGCAAACCTGAAAGGGTGCGATTTCCTATTTTACCTCAACACACAGACACTAAACATCTGAAAGAGAATGGTCTCAGTGACCGAATATACTTGTATCATTGTCAACAGCAATAAATAAGATATTGTGCCATTCATTGCTACAGTTACAGTACAGCAGTGTGCGGCTGTGTATTCAGGGACTATAGACTCCTGTCTCATTAGGTGACTAAGTAGCAGCATTATCACTTCATTCAGTGTAACTATTTCTATATACATTTTCCATATATCTCGTGTATATATGTCTTGTACAGAAGTACTATTTACAATACCCATGATGACGAGTATGTTGTTGGTCCTCTCTACGCTGATTCTGTTGACACTGCTCTCCATGTTGTTTAGGGAAGAGGAGGCAGTACAGTGGGCCGTAGAGGGAAGAGGAGGCAGTACAGTGGGCTGTAGAGGGGAGGCAGTACAGTGGGCTATAGAGGGGAGGCAGTACAGTGGGCTATAGAGGGAAGAGGAGGCAGTACAGTGGGCTGTAGAGGGAAGAGGAGGCAGTACAGTGGGCTGTAGAGGGAAGAGGAGGCAGTACAGTGGGCTGTAGAGGGAAGGGAGGCAGTACAGTGGGCTGTAGAAGGAAGGGAGGCTGTACAGTGGGCTGTAGAAGGAAGGGAGTTAGTACAGTGGGCCGTAGAGGGAAGAGGAGGCAGTACAGTGGGCTGTAGAGGGAAGGGAGTTAGTACAGTGGGCTGTAGAGGGAAGGGAGGCTGTACAGTGGGCTGTAGAGGGAAGGGAGGCAGTACAGTGGGCTGTAGAGGGAATGGAGGCAGTACAGTGGGCCGTAGAGGGGAGGCAGTACAGTGGGCCGTAGAGGGAAGAGGAGGCATTACAGTGGGCAGTAGAGGGAAGGGAGGCAGTACAGTGGGCCGTAGGGGGAAGGGAGTTAGTACAGTGGGCTGTAGAAGGAAGGGAGGCTGTACAGTGGGCAGTAGAGGGAAGGGAGGCAGTACAGTGGGCCGTAGAGGGAATGGAGGCAGTACAGTGGGCCGTAGAGGGAAGGGAGGCAGTACAGTGGGCCGTAGAGGGAAGAGGAGGCAGTACAGTGGGCTGTAGAGGGGAGGCAGTACAGTGGGCTATAGAGGGAAGAGGAGGCAGTACAGTGGGCTGTAGAGGGAAGAGGAGGCAGTACAGTGGGCTGTAGAGGGAAGAGGAGGCAGTACAGTGGGCTGTAGAGGGAAGGGAGGCAGTACAGTGGGCTGTAGAAGGAAGGGAGGCAGTACAGTGGGCTGTAGAAGGAAGGGAGGCTGTACAGTGGGCTGTAGAAGGAAGGGAGGCAGTACAGTGGGCTGTAGAAGGAAGAGAGGCAGTACAGTGGGCTGTAGAAGGAAGGGAGGCAATACAGTGGGCTGTAGCGGGAAGGGAGTTAGTACAGTGGGCTGTAGAGGGAAGGGAGGCAGTACAGTGGGCTGTAGAGGGAAGGGAGGCAGTACAGTGGGCCGTAGAGGGAAGGGAGGCAGTACAGTGGGCTGTAGAAGGGAGGCAGTACAGTGGGCTGTAGAGGGAAGGGAGGCAGTACAGTGGGCCGTAGAGGGAATGGAGGCAGTACAGTGGGCTGTAGAGGGGAGGCAGTACAGTGGGCCGTAGAGGGAAGAGGAGGCAGTACAGTGGGCTGTAGAGGGGAGGCAGTACAGTGGGCTTTAGAGGAAAGAGGAGGCAGTACAGTGGGCTGTAGAGGGAAGAGGAGGCAGTACAGTGGGCTGTAGAGGGAAGAGGAGGCAGTACAGTGGGCTGTAGAGGGAAGGGAGGCAGTACAGTGGGCTGTAGAGGGAATGGAGGCAGTACAGTGGGCTGTAGAAGGGAGGCAGTACAGTGGGCCGTAGAGGGAAGGGAGGCAGTACAGTGGGCTGTAGAGGGAATGGAGGCAGTACAGTGGGCCGTAGAGGGAAGAGGAGGCAGTACAGTGGGCAGTAGAGGGAAGAGGAGGCAGTACAGTGGGCAGTAGAGGGAAGGGAGGCAGTACAGTGGGCAGTAGGGGGAAGGGAGTTAGTACAGTGGGCTGTAGAAGGAAGGGAGGCTGTACAGTGGGCCGTAGAGGGAAGGGAGGCAGTACAGTGGGCCGTAGAGGGAATGGAGGCAGTACAGTGGGCCGTAGAGGGAAGGGAGGCAGTACAGTGGGCCGTAGAGGGAAGAGGAGGCAGTACAGTGGGCTGTAGAGGGGAGGCAGTACAGTGGGCTATAGAGGGGAGGCAGTACAGTGGGCTATAGAGGGAAGAGGAGGCAGTACAGTGGGCTGTAGAGGGAAGAGGAGGCAGTACAGTGGGCTGTAGAGGGAAGGGAGGCAGTACAGTGGGCTGTAGAAGGAAGGGAGGCTGTACAGTGGGCTGTAGAAGGAAGGGAGTTAGTACAGTGGGCCGTAGAGGGAAGAGGAGGCAGTACAGTGGGCTGTAGAGGGAAGGGAGGCTGTACAGTGGGCTGTAGAGGGAAGGGAGGCAGTACAGTGGGCTGTAGAGGGAATGGAGGCAGTACAGTGGGCCGTAGAGGGGAGGCAGTACAGTGGGCCGTAGAGGGAAGAGGAGGCATTACAGTGGGCAGTAGAGGGAAGGGAGGCAGTACAGTGGGCCGTAGGGGGAAGGGAGTTAGTACAGTGGGCTGTAGAAGGAAGGGAGGCTGTACAGTGGGCAGTAGAGGGAAGGGAGGCAGTACAGTGGGCCGTAGAGGGAATGGAGGCAGTACAGTGGGCCGTAGAGGGAAGGGAGGCAGTACAGTGGGCCGTAGAGGGAAGAGGAGGCAGTACAGTGGGCTGTAGAGGGGAGGCAGTACAGTGGGCTATAGAGGGAAGAGGAGGCAGTACAGTGGGCTGTAGAGGGAAGAGGAGGCAGTACAGTGGGCTGTAGAGGGAAGAGGAGGCAGTACAGTGGGCTGTAGAGGGAAGGGAGGCAGTACAGTGGGCTGTAGAAGGAAGGGAGGCAGTACAGTGGGCTGTAGAAGGGAGGCAGTACAGTGGGCTGTAGAGGGAAGGGAGGCAGTACAGTGGGCTGTAGAGGAAATGGAGTTAGTGGGCTGTAGAAGGAAGGGAGGCTGTACAGTGGGCTGTAGAGGGAATGGAGGCAGTACAGTGGGCTGTAGAGGGAATGGAGGCAGTACAGTGGGCTGTAGAAGGGAGGCAGTACAGTGGGCCGTAGAGGGAAAGGAGGCAGTACAGTGGGCCGTAGAGGGAAGGGGAGGCAGTACAGTGGGCCGTAGAGGGAAGAGGAGGCAGTACAGTGGGCTGTAGAGGGAATGGAGGCAGTACAGTGGGCTGTAGAGGGAATGGAGGCAGTACAGTGGGCTGTAGAAGGGAGGCAGTACAGTGGGCTGTAGAAGGGAGGCAGTACAGTGGGCTGTAGAAGGAAGGGAGTTAGTACAGTGGGCTGTAGAAGGAAGGGAGGCAGTACAGTGGGCTGTAGACGGAAGGGAGTTAGTACAGTGGGCTGTAGAAGGAAGGGAGTTAGTACAGTGGGCTGTAGAAGGAAGGGAGTTAGTACAGTGGGCTGTAGAAGGAAGGGAGGCAGTACAGTGGGCTGTAGAAGGAAGGGAGTTAGTACAGTGGGCTGTAGAGGGAAGGGAGTTAGTACAGTGGGCTGTAGAAGGAAGGGAGTTAGTACAGTGGGCTGTAGAGGGAAGGGAGTTAGTACAGTGGGCTGTAGAAGGAAGGGAGGCAGTACAGTGGGCTGTAGAAGGAAGGGAGGCAGTACAGTGGGCTGTAGAAGGGAGGCAGTACAGTGGGCTGTAGAGGGAAGGGAGGCAGTACAGTGGGCCGTAGAGGGAAGGGAGGCAGTACAGTGGGCTGTAGAAGGGAGGCAGTACAGTGGGCTGTAGAGGGAAGGGAGGCAGTACAGTGGGCCGTAGAGGGAATGGAGGCAGTACAGTGGGCTCTAGAGGGGAGGCAGTACAGTGGGCCGTAGAGGGAAGAGGAGGCAGTACAGTGGGCTGTAGAGGGGAGGCAGTACAGTGGGCTTTAGAGGAAAGAGGAGGCAGTACAGTGGGCTGTAGAGGGAAGAGGAGGCAGTACAGTGGGCTGTAGAGGGAAGAGGAGGCAGTACAGTGGGCTGTAGAGGGAAGGGAGGCAGTACAGTGGGCTGTAGAGGGAATGGAGGCAGTACAGTGGGCTGTAGAAGGGAGGCAGTACAGTGGGCCGTAGAGGGAAGGGAGGGAGTACAGTGGGCTGTAGAGGGAATGGAGGCAGTACAGTGGGCCGTAGAGGGAAGAGGAGGCAGTACAGTGGGCAGTAGAGGGAAGAGGAGGCAGTACAGTGGGCAGTAGAGGGAAGGGAGGCAGTACAGTGGGCCGTAGGGGGAAGGGAGTTAGTACAGTGGGCTGTAGAAGGAAGGGAGGCTGTACAGTGGGCCGTAGAGGGAAGGGAGGCAGTACAGTGGGCCGTAGAGGGAATGGAGGCAGTACAGTGGGCCGTAGAGGGAAGGGAGGCAGTACAGTGGGCCGTAGAGGGAAGAGGAGGCAGTACAGTGGGCTGTAGAGGGGAGGCAGTACAGTGGGCTATAGAGGGGAGGCAGTACAGTGGGCTATAGAGGGAAGAGGAGGCAGTACAGTGGGCTGTAGAGGGAAGAGGAGGCAGTACAGTGGGCTGTAGAGGGAAGGGAGGCAGTACAGTGGGCTGTAGAAGGAAGGGAGGCTGTACAGTGGGCTGTAGAAGGAAGGGAGTTAGTACAGTGGGCCGTAGAGGGAAGAGGAGGCAGTACAGTGGGCTGTAGAGGGAAGGGAGTTAGTACAGTGGGCTGTAGAGGGAAGGGAGGCTGTACAGTGGGCTGTAGAGGGAAGGGAGGCAGTACAGTGGGCTGTAGAGGGAATGGAGGCAGTACAGTGGGCCGTAGAGGGGAGGCAGTACAGTGGGCCGTAGAGGGAAGAGGAGGCATTACAGTGGGCAGTAGAGGGAAGGGAGGCAGTACAGTGGGCCGTAGGGGGAAGGGAGTTAGTACAGTGGGCTGTAGAAGGAAGGGAGGCTGTACAGTGGGCAGTAGAGGGAAGGGAGGCAGTACAGTGGGCCATAGAGGGAATGGAGGCAGTACAGTGGGCCGTAGAGGGAAGGGAGGCAGTACAGTGGGCCGTAGAGGGAAGAGGAGGCAGTAGAGTGGGCTGTAGAGGGGAGGCAGTACAGTGGGCTATAGAGGGAAGAGGAGGCAGTACAGTGGGCTGTAGAGGGAAGAGGAGGCAGTACAGTGGGCTGTAGAGGGAAGAGGAGGCAGTACAGTGGGCTGTAGAGGGAAGGGAGGCAGTACAGTGGGCTGTAGGAGGAAGGGAGGCAGTACAGTGGGCTGTAGAAGGAAGGGAGGCTGTACAGTGGGCTGTAGAAGGAAGGGAGGCAGTACAGTGTGCTGTAGAAGGAAGGGAGGCAGTATAGTGGGCTTTTAAACGAAGGGAGGCAATACAGTGGGCTGTAGCGGGAAGGGAGTTAGTACAGTGGGCTGTAGAGGGAAGGGAGGCAGTACAGTGGGCTGTAGAGGGAAGGGAGGCAGTACAGTGGGCCGTAGAGGGAAGGGAGGCAGTACAGTGGGCTGTAGAAGGGAGGCAGTACAGTGGGCTGTAGAGGGAAGGGAGGCAGTACAGTGGGCTGTAGAGGAAATGGAGTTAGTGGGCTGTAGAAGGAAGGGAGGCTGTACAGTGGGCTGTAGAGGGAATGGAGGCAGTACAGTGGGCTGTAGAGGGAATGGAGGCAGTACAGTGGGCTGTAGAAGGGAGGCAGTACAGTGGGCCGTAGAGGGAAGGGAGGCAGTACAGTGGGCCGTAGAGGGAAGGGGAGGCAGTACAGTGGGCCGTAGAGGGAAGAGGAGGCAGTACAGTGGGCTGTAGAGGGAATGGAGGCAGTACAGTGGGCTGTAGAGGGAATGGAGGCAGTACAGTGGGCTGTAGAAGGGAGGCAGTACAGTGGGCTGTAGAAGGGAGGCAGTACAGTGGGCTGTAGAAGGAAGGGAGTTAGTACAGTGGGCTGTAGAAGGAAGGGAGGCAGTACAGTGGGCTGTAGAAGGAAGGGAGTTAGTACAGTGGGCTGTAGAAGGAAGGGAGTTAGTACAGTGGGCTGTAGAAGGAATGGAGGCAGTACAGTGGGCTGTAGAAGGAAGGGAGTTAGTACAGTGGGCTGTAGAGGGAAGGGAGTTAGTACAGTGGGCTGTAGAAGGAAGGGAGTTAGTACAGTGGGCTGTAGAGGGAAGGGAGTTAGTACAGTGGGCTGTAGAAGGAAGGGAGGCAGTACAGTGGGCTGTAGAAGGAAGGGAGGCAGTACAGTGGGCTGTAGAAGGGAGGCAGTACAGTGGGCTGTAGAAGGGAGGCAGTACAGTGGGCAGTAGAAGGGAGGCTGTACAGTGGGCTGTAGAAGGGAGGCAGTACAGTGGGCTGTAGAAGGGAGGCAGTACAGTGGGCTGTAGAAGGGAGGCAGTACAGTGGGCAGTAGAAGGGAGGCTGTACAGTGGGCTGTAGAAGGGAGGCAGTACAGTGGGCAGTAGAAGGGAGGCTGTACAGTGGGCTGTAGAAGGGAGGCAGTACAGTGGGCTGTAGAAGGGAGGCAGTACAGTGGGCTGTAGAAGGGAGTTAGTACAGTGGGCTGTAGAAGGGAGTTAGTACAGTGGGCTGTAGAGGGAAGGGAGTTAGTACAGTGGGCTGTAGAAGGAATGGAGGCAGTACAGTGGGCTGTAGAGGGAATGGAGGCAGTACAGTGGGCTGTAGAAGGGAGGCAGTACAGTGGGCCGTAGAGGGAAGGGAGGCAGTACAGTGGGCCGTAGAGGGAAGGGAGGCAGTACAGTGGGCCGTAGAGGGAAGGGAGGCAGTACAGTGGGCCGTAGAGGGAAGGGAGGCAGTACAGTGGGCCGTAGAGGGAAGGGAGGCAGTACAGTGGGCCGTAGAGTGAAGAGGAGGCAGTACAGTGGGCTGTAGAGGGAAGGGAGGCAGTACAGTGGGCTGTAGAGGGAAGGGAGGCAGTACAGTGGGCTGTAGAAGGAAGGGAGGCTGTACAGTGGGCTGTAGAAGGAAGGGAGTTAGTACAGTGGGCCGTAGAGGGAAGAGGAGGCAGTACAGTGGGCTGTAGAGGGAAGGGAGTTAGTACAGTGGGCTGTAGAGGGAAGGGAGGCTGTACAGTGGGCTGTAGAGGGAAGGGAGGCAGTACAGTGGGCTGTAGAGGGAATGGAGGCAGTACAGTGGGCCCTAGAGGGGAGGCAGTACAGTGGGCAGTAGAGGGAAGGGAGGCAGTACAGTGGGCCGTAGGGGGAAGGGAGTTAGTACAGTGGGCTGTAGAAGGAAGGGAGGCTGTACAGTGTGCAGTAGAGGGAAGGGAGGCAGTACAGTGGGCCGTAGAGGGAATGGAGGCAGTACAGTGGGCCGTAGAGGGAAGGGAGGCAGTACAGTGGGCCGTAGAGGGAAGAGGAGGCAGTACAGTGGGCTGTAGAAGGGAGGCAGTACAGTGGGCTGTAGAAGGGAGGCAGTACAGTGGGCAGTAGAAGGGAGGCTGTACAGTGGGCTGTAGAAGGGAGGCAGTACAGTGGGCAGTAGAAGGGAGGCTGTACAGTGGGCTGTAGAAGGGAGGCAGTACAGTGGGCTGTAGAAGGGAGGCAGTACAGTGGCTGTAGAAGGAAGTTAGTACAGTGGGCTGTAGAAGGGAGTTAGTACAGTGGGCTGTAGAGGGAAGGGAGTTAGTACAGTGGGCTGTAGAAGGAATGGAGGCAGTACAGTGGGCTGTAGAGGGAATGGAGGCAGTACAGTGGGCTGTAGAAGGGAGGCAGTACAGTGGGCCGTAGAGGGAAGGGAGGCAGTACAGTGGGCCGTAGAGGGAAGGGAGGCAGTACAGTGGGCCGTAGAGGGAAGGGAGGCAGTACAGTGGGCCGTAGAGGGAAGGGAGGCAGTACAGTGGGCCGTAGAGGGAAGGGAGGCAGTACAGTGGGCCGTAGAGTGAAGAGGAGGCAGTACAGTGGGCTGTAGAGGGAAGGGAGGCAGTACAGTGGGCTGTAGAGGGAAGGGAGGCAGTACAGTGGGCTGTAGAAGGAAGGGAGGCTGTACAGTGGGCTGTAGAAGGAAGGGAGTTAGTACAGTGGGCCGTAGAGGGAAGAGGAGGCAGTACAGTGGGCTGTAGAGGGAAGGGAGTTAGTACAGTGGGCTGTAGAGGGAAGGGAGGCTGTACAGTGGGCTGTAGAGGGAAGGGAGGCAGTACAGTGGGCTGTAGAGGGAATGGAGGCAGTACAGTGGGCCCTAGAGGGGAGGCAGTACAGTGGGCAGTAGAGGGAAGGGAGGCAGTACAGTGGGCCGTAGGGGGAAGGGAGTTAGTACAGTGGGCTGTAGAAGGAAGGGAGGCTGTACAGTGTGCAGTAGAGGGAAGGGAGGCAGTACAGTGGGCCGTAGAGGGAATGGAGGCAGTACAGTGGGCCGTAGAGGGAAGGGAGGCAGTACAGTGGGCCGTAGAGGGAAGAGGAGGCAGTACAGTGGGCTGTAGAGGGGAGGCAGTACAGTGGGCTATAGAGGGAAGAGGAGGCAGTACAGTGGGCCGTAGAGGGAAGAGGAGGCAGTACAGTGGGCTGTAGAGGGAAGAGGAGGCAGTACAGTGGGCTGTAGAGGGAAGAGGAGGCAGTACAGTGGGCTGTAGAGGGAAGAGGAGGCAGTACAGTGGGCAGTAGAGGGAAGAGGAGGCAGTACAGTGGGCTGTGAGGGAAGGGAGGCAGTACAGTGGGCTGTAGAGGGAAGAGAAGGCAGTACAGTGGGCAGTAGAGGGAAGAGGAGGCAGTACAGTGGGCAGTAGAGGGAAGAGGAGGCAGTACAGTGGGCAGTAGAGGGAAGAGGAGGGGGAGATCAGAGAGACCTGTCATTACAATCACAGTCATAATATAAGCCAATCATGACATCACAGGAATACATATATTCCTCTTCTGCAGCCTCAACCTCCTCCAGGCAGATTAATCAATAATAAAGGATTCAGGTGGAGGTCCTGGAATGGCACTAGATACAGCATGGTCACAATATGAGCTACTACACCTCCAAGGGTTCCCTGTGCTGAATAGCCTTCCATGTGCTGCTTCTAAATGTGAGCGCCATGAACAAAAGACTGCAAGTGTTCACATACACAGCCCTAGACACTGGTCCTGTTCCCACAAAGCGATCTCAGTCACCATCTATAGCAAAGTCTCACTGGAGTGGGCAGGACTGGTACTATAGCCCTTGTGAACAGACCCCGTGTGCACAAAGCTAGGACCAGACAGCCTGGTAAGAGGCCATTTTAGGTAAATGTGGTCATGTCTACGTTATGTGTGCCTGCCCCAGCAGAGGGGAAGAAAGAGACCGTTGGTCACGTGTGGCCTGACATCATCATTTGACACACGGTTGCTATGGCAACGCAAGCGGTAAGAAACGTATCTGTATTTAGTCTCTAAATGCTCTCCTCCACGCTGACACATATCGATCAGAGAGGTTGAAGGAGAGAGAGGAGGTGGCTGTTTTCCAAGGCAAACGAATGGAGCTCTGTTCACACACGTAATGTTTTACGATCAATAAACCTTCCCAAAATTGCTTTACTTTCATTCCCCGAAGTCAAAGACACTTAGGAAATTCTCAAAGAAACAAAATATACTATAGAATACGCATTCTTCCACTGTATTGTGTTCTCTCCTCTCAATGGCTTTCTGTGATTAACACACTTACACAAGCAGGGAACACTGGTGTCTACATTATGTCACTGGTGTAATATGACACACATAAACAGTATATACACACACTCACTCATTTCTTTCTCTCAAACACACACACTGATGAATCACAGTGCTCCGAGGCTTGTCGTCATCAGGTTGCTCTCACTTTGTACTGAAGACAGACAACAGGTTTTACAGGACAAGGCATTTGAGGGTTTCAGGCAGTGTGCTCTGTAACAGGGTAGACAAACAGACTTATAAACTGCGACACACACAGGGACACTCTTTCAAGTTCAAAGTCTTCATATAGTCTTTAAATATATCAGAAATTGACCGATAATATCTCTATATAATATATATAAACATTTCAATCTATATTTAGTCCAGCCTGCTCTCCTATAGAAAACTCCACAGGGGAATTAAGAAAGGTCCAAAACACATAGAAATACTATCATAAACCAGTCTGTGTAAACCTTACTCTTTGGAATGGATGAGGCCTAAAAGCCTGATGGTCTGCTGTACACAGTTGGTCCTGTTAACTTGTGCTTGGGGCTTGACATAACGTTATTGATTGATCCATTGGCACTAGTCTAGATAAAGGAAGTGAAAGGGCAGGTAATATACAGTAAGTAATAGACGAGAGGTCAAGGCTACAAGATCTTGATCTCCAGGACCATTTAGATACCTATGCATGGAACTAGTCAATATTGGCAGAATCTAGTTCAAATGTGTGATTGGAAGAGCACAAATAGACATGGCCCATGCTATGAGAAATGGAGAGAGGGAGAGATAAAGGAAGACAATATACTCTATCAAGGGATAGTTCAGGATTTTGGCAATGCAGCCCTTCATCTACTTCGTAAGAGTCAGATGAACTAGCGGATACCATTATGTCTCTGCGTCCCGTATGAAGGAAGTTAGAGGTAATTTCGCAAGCCACTTCTAACTAGTGTTAGCGCTAGGTTAGCACAAAGACGTGAAATCTTCGCGCTGTCTCCTCGACTAATTCCACACGAGGAATTCAAGTCTTTGTGCTAAGCTATTTAGCACTGGCTCACGAAACTACCTTTAGTTGCCTTCATACTGGACACAGAGACATACAAATGGTATCTACGAGTTCATCTGACTCTGGGAAAGTAGATCAAATCCCAAACTATCCCTTTAAACTCTCTTTGTGTGAATGTGTTGTAGTAAGTTGGTCTGTTTTGTGAGTTTGTTGTGTTTATCAATATATGTATGCAAAATTACATGATTCATTATATTCATAATAAAGATATTGGTGCTTTCAAGACAACCAGGACAATGCCTGTAGATGGTATCACATGTCCTCTTCAATAAGATGTATGAACAGTACTATAGTAAAGAACTGTTTCTATGTGCTTCACCAACACTCAAAAATCAGGGCAGTAGTTGGCTTGCAGTCAGTCCGCATAAGGACTTCCTAGCCTGTAGATGGCGCTGAGCGAATAAAGACTTCTCATCCTCGGCCCTCCTCGGGAGAGCGCTGATCTGACTTGAGCTTGACGAACTCCTTTGCCACGTCGTCGTTGTTGCGCTGGGACAGGATGCGGAGGACGGTGAGGCCCGTCTCGTCCATGTGGACCCTCTTCCCCAGGGGGAGCCAGCACGCTACGCTGCCCCGAGAAGACATGTCCTTCAACTGCATTACGGCTATGCCCACGGTACGGTCCTCCCGGGCGAAGCAGTAGTCCTTCACACACACCTGCAGCTCGTAACACTCTGTGCCCACCTCGTTACTGAGGGCGCTGCAAGGAGAGAAGACAGAGACTCACAGCTTAGAGTCAATGACACGGATTCCACCACTTTGGAATGTAGAAGTGTGATCAGGTAAATAGATGAAAAACTGACAGGATTCCCTCTTTGATATTCAACATGGTCACTTCCAATAAGATGCCACCAAAATCGCAAGATGCTTTGTACCACTGAGGCCAGACTGTAATACTCACTATGTGAACGTTTCGTTGTATTTGGGGGCGTAGCTGTTGTTCTTGGATTTGGTGGTGTACTTCCTCTTCTTGTCAGCTAGATGAGGACCAATGATGTAGATCTCAACGAAGGGACGGAACACCCCTGTGGTCTGCCACCTCAGGTCATTGGCTGCCACCACTGAGACAGAGTGAATAGATACGGGAGGTAATTTATCAACAAGGTTTTAACACACCCCGTCCAACAAAGCCAAACAGACATTTTCTGTGATATGAGTAACCTTCTGACAACAATTTTTAAGACATGGTAAAATGAAAGATCTGACAGAATTGACTGGACACGGACCTTTGACGGTGACCTTGTGCTCTCCAGTGTTGGGGTGGGTGAAGATCTCCACATGGATAGACACCTCTCCCACGGCGTCGTCCACACCAGAGCCTGACAGGGACAGGGGCACAAGTCACTCCTTTGTGGCCCAGAGTGGGGCCTCTTTCACTGCTGTAGGCAGGCCAACACTATAGCCAGAATATCTTCCCTTCAGCCCATACTCCCTCTGTACAATACAGTCATGATAGGCTGTATGCTTAAGTCTGGCAGATGTAACTGTCTGAGGGTGAAAAAACAACATATTTCATATGGCTTGAGAGAAATAGGCTTGTATGAGGGGACAATCAGAGAATGCAGGGGGGGTTTGGGGTTGTAAAGAACTTTTCAGTTAACAGTTCCAGGCAAACTAAATATGAGAAGCATCTGATGTTATTAAAGTTCTTTGGATAATTTCATGTAACCACTCATGGCTGCCCTGTGACTCTGCCTGCCCAGCCCCAGGGGGTATGAGCCTTTCAGTTAGGATGCAGCGGTGATGGTAGTGGGAGGCAGGTCAGAGGAGACTGGTAGTGAGAGAGGAGAGGGTTTTCACAGGCCTCCTCTACTGCTGCAGGGCAGAGCAGAGTAGGCAAGTAACATGCTGAGATGGATCCAGTCAGATGGACAAGCCCATTCCTTGCCGAACCCTTTACACAGAGCAAGCATGGCAACTAGAGGGACCTTGCTGTGGGAGCAGTCCAGCAGCCCAGTCACATTTATACTGAGGCAGGGTGCATACATGTCTACTCTGGATGGTTCTGACGTAGAATATGTGGACAACTACAAATACCTAGGTGTCTGGTTAGACTGTAAACCTATTTCGCAACAAAGCCTCCTTCACACAGCGTAGCGTGCTGGGGCGGCAGGGTAGCCTAGTGGTTAGAGCGTTGGACTAGTAACCGGAAGGTTGCAAGTTCGAATCCCCGAGCTGACAAGGTACAAATCTGTCATTCTGCCCCTGAACAGGCAGTTAACCCACTGTTCCTTAGGCCGTCATTGAAAATAAGAATTTGTTCTTGACTGACTTGCCTAGTTAAATAAAGGTAAATAAAATAAAAACTCATGCTGCCAAACATACCCTCGTAAAACTGACTATCCTACCGATCCTTGACTTCGGTAATGTCATTTACACTCTACTCAGCAAATTGGATGTAGTCTATCACAGTGCCATCCGTTTTGTTACTAAAACCCCATATACTACCCACCACTGCGACCTGTACGCTCTCGTTGGCTGGCCCTCGCTACATATTCGTCGCAAAACCCACTCCAGGTCATCTATAAGTCTATGCTAGGTAATGCCCGGCCTTATCTCAGCTCACTGGTCACCGTAGCAACACCCACCCGTAGCACGCGCATCAGCAGGTATATTTAACTGGTCATCCCCAAAGCCAACACTTACTTTGGCAGCCTTTCCTTCCAGTTCTCTGCTGCCAATGACTGGAACAAATGGCAAAAATCTCTGAAGTTGAAGTCTTATATCTCCCTCTCTAACTTTAAGCATCAGCTGTCAGAGCAGCTTACCGGTCACTGTACCTGTACACAGCCCATCTGTAAATAGCCCACCCAACTACCTCATCCCCCATATTACTTACCCTCTTGCTCTTTTTCACCCCAGTACTCTACTTGCACATCATCATCCGCACATCCATCACTCCAGTATTAATGCTAAATTGTAATTATTTCGGCGTCTATGGCCTATTTATTGACTTACCTCCCTAATCTTCTACATTTGCACACACTGTACATATATTTTTTCGATTGTGTTATTGACCATACGTTTGTGTATGTGTAACTCTGTGTTGTTTGATTGTGTCGCACTGCTTTGCTTGATCTTGGCCAGGTCACAGTTGTAAATGAGAACTTGTTCTCAACTGGCCTACCTGGTTAAATAAAAAAATAAAAAAATAAACCAATTCTAAAGAGTGCTTGTTATCTTGCGACTACAAGGGGAATTGTGCCCAGAAAGCCAACAGGATTTGAACTGCACTTGACCAGGGAATGTGTGTACCTCTCCACACAACACAGGTTAGCCTTGGGCCTGGGTTTGGGCTCTAGGGCTAGGAGTTCTTCGTTCCATGCTGATAGGCCTGGGGGTGGTGAGCGTTAGGGGGATACACGCAGGGCCCTGTAGCGGGCTCCAGTCAGGCACGGACATCGTTTGTCTGGGAGGGAGGAGAGATGATGGTGGAAATTGTAGGTAGGTCGGTTGACTGACTTTCTTTCCCTAAAATGTGAGTTTGTAATTATTTATGTCTTAATCAGTGGTGACTGAAAAACGTTAGTGTGCCGGTGAGTTCTATAGGAGGGCAGGGGCATGATGGGACTGTCAGTCCTCAAGTCACTCAGAGGGTCAGAGGGTGCAGCACAATTTTTTTGGGGGGGGAATAAAAGCAAGCTAAACTGATTATAATTAAACAGCTGCACAATAAGGTACAAATTAGAGGGCTTCTTTATTGGAGAACTGTGTGTGTCTAAATCTCTGAGGAGGAGGAGACGTGAAATCAGACCCCCAGAAAGTCCCTCAGCTCTAATATACACTACCAGTCCAAAGTGTGGACCCACACACTCATTCAAGGGTTTTTCTTTATTTTTTACATTGTAGAATAATAGTGAAGACATCAAAACAATGAAATAACATATATGGAATCATGTAGTAACCAAAAAAGTGTTAAACAAATCAAAATATATTTTATATTTGAGATTCTTAAAAGTAGCCACCCAGCTTGACAGCTTTGCACAATTTTGGCATTCTCTCAACCAGCTTCATTAGGTAGTCACCTGGAATGCATTTCTATTAACAGGTGTGCCTTGTTAAAAGTTCATCTGTGGAATTTCTTTCTTTCTTAATGCATTTGAGCCAATCAGTTCTGTTGTGACAAGGAAGGGTTGGTTTTCAGAAGATAGCCCTATTTGGTAAAAGACCAAATCCATATTATGGCAAGAACAGCTCAAATAAGCAAAGACAAACGACAGTCCATCATTACTTTAAGACGTGAAGGCCAGTCAATCCAGAACATTTCAAGAACTTTCAGTTTCTTCAAGTGCAGTCGCAAAAACCATTAAGTGCTATGATGAAACGAGCTCTCATAAGGACCGCCATAGGAAAGGAAGACCCAGAGTTACCTCTGCTGCAGAGGATTAGTTAATTCAAGGTAACTGCACCTCAGATTCCAGCCCAAATAAATGCTTCACAGATTTTAAATAACAGACACATCTCAACATCAACTGTTCAGAGGAGACTGCGTTAATCAAGCCTTCATGGTCAAAATGCTGCAAAGAAACCACTACTAAAGGACTCCAATAAGAAGAAGAGACATGCTTGGGCCAAGAAACACGAGCAATGGACATTAGACCGGTGAATATCTGTCCTTTGGTCTGATGAGCCCAAACTTGCGATTTTTGGTTCCAACTGCCGTGTCTTTGTGAGACGCAGAGTAGGTGAAAGGATGATCTCTGCATGTTTGGTTCCCACCGTGAAGCATGGGGGAGGAGGTGTTATGGTGTGGAGATGCTTTGCTGGTGACACTGTCAGTGATATAGTTAGAATTCAAGGTATTCTTATTTAGAATGCTACCACAGCATTCTGCAGCGATATGGCTTCCCATCTGGTTTGCACTTAGTGGGACTATCATTTTGTTTTTCAACAGGACAATGACCCAAAACACACCTCCAGGCTGTGTAAGGGCTATGTGACCAAGTGCTGCATCAACCCAATTGAGATGGTTTGAGATGAGTAGGACAGCAGAGTGAAGGGAAAGCAGCCAACAAGTGCTCAGCATATCTGGGAACCCCTTGAAGACTGATGGAAAAGCATTCTTCATGAAGCTGGTTGGGAGAATGCCAAGAGTGTACAAAGCTGTGATCAAGGCAAAGGGTGGCTACTTTCAAGAATCTCCAAAATAAAATATATTTAGATTTGTTTAACACTTTTTTGGTTACTGTATGATTCCATATGTGTTATTTCATAATTTTGATATCTTCAATGTAGAAAGTAGTAAAGATAAAGACAAACCCCTGAATGAATAGGTGTGTCCAAAGCTTTGACGGGTACTGTACCCTGACAAAGAGAGCGCCACTGCTGATGTTACGATTCTGTGTTTTGCCGAAGGGGAGAAGGGAGGGGGAACTGTCACCTCCTGTCACTGCTGGAGGGACCTGCCCTGGGGCGTGTGCGCGTGCGTGCGTGTGTGTGTGTGTGGGGAACAGAGGGTATGGTATGTCAGGGAGCCCTTCCAGACAAACTGATCCACCTGTCATCATCATCATCACTCCATCGTTCAAAAAGGAGGAGGGGTAAACAAAATAAGCAAAACAGAAATCCCCAACTATGCAGGAGACTGACCCTGTGGTTCAAATAAGATACTCTTTCAAACAGTCAGTCAGAGATGAACACCCACCCACTCACACACACTCCTTTTGTCCAGTCATTGTCTGACTCACTCGTTCTCGTTCAGAATCTCTCGTTAATTCAATCTCAAATACCTGTCTGATCACATAACGCGTTTCTCTTTAAGCTCCCGGAGAGCCTGAATAGAGAATTAAATGTTTTATAACCCGGAGAGAAAGCATCCCTCCAAAGCAGTTGGTTCTACAACACCACTGAAATATTTAACAGGAAATAAAATAGTGGGTTTCTGGGAAACTCTGGAGTAACCACAACACAGGATATGTTAGAGAATGTCTCTGATACATAACAGCACAGAAGGCAAACAAGGACACACGGAGCTATGGCATCATATTACACTCAGTAAGTGGCCATATTACACACATCAATGTCCATTAAGCACAGTGAGAGAGAAACTGACTGTACGGAGGTGGAGGAGAGAGGAAGGAAGTAAAGAAATGGAAGACTTGAGAGTGAGGTGAGAAGAGGCAGAAAGAGATTGAGAGAGAGAGAAAGAGGGGTTGGAGAGGCACCCTACCTTGTGCGATCTGAGATGAAACAAAGGTCTTGATGAGTTTGTCTGTGGCCTGGGTGTAGAGGGACAGGGCGTAGTGTAGAGACAACAGGTCAGGACTCTTCTCCAGGAAGGTCTTTTTCAGACCCACCCCTCCAGCATGGAAGTATTGCTACAGTAAGGCAGAGAGAGAGAGAACGAGGGAGAGAAAGAGAACGGGAGAGAGGGGGAGAGAGAGAAAGAGAGAGGGAGAGAGAGAAAGCAAGAGGAAGAGAGAGAAGGAGGGAGACGGGGGGAGAGAGAGAGAGAAAGAGCGAGGGAGAGAGGACAGAGTCCGAATATAGTTGTTTCCAAACTAGGCTGAAGTGTGTTGAGTGTGCACTACAAGACCCACACCCGTATGTCCTTGAAATAAATTACATGCAGATACATTTCAGACATTATACAGACATTTCAATCCTACTACTTCATTTTTCTGAAAGCCACACCTTGACGTTTCCTGATACACGACTATGTTAGCACACTATGGTTTCATACTCCATAGGCATACTATACTCAGGCAGAGAAGTAGTTGCCATTGGCTCACTGACAAGCCCTTATTCAAATTACCATTATAAATAAGCCGCATTTACCTCAGCTTAATCTGCCTTAAATCACACTACACAGGAAACCCTCACAAACTGAATCACAGACCTGTCTGCTACAGTTAGACAGGACATGGCTGGGAAAATTAGTCTTTCATACATCTTGAAAATCATTTATCTAGATTAGAGTTGTTTAACTGTACTAGCCTAAAGCCAACACTTTTACTGACTTCAATGGAAGGCCTAAAATTACCACTCTATTCATAATACAGTACAATATGATGTATATTTTAAAAAGTCATAGTTAATCAGGTCAAAGTGTGTGTGTGTGTGTGTGTGTGTGTGTATGTTTGTGTGACTGTAGCTTAGGTTCAGGAGAAAGACAGTAGTTTTGGGTTGTACCTTGATGGTGTCCAGGGCCAGTTCTATCACAGCACACTGTTTAGGGGACAGGGCTTTGGCCTCCTCACGACCCATGTGCTCCTGTGAAACAAACACATAGACAGGTTAACAACACAAAGAAATAACTCTTCGATGCAGATCGTACAGAACTCTTAAATGCAGACAGTAGTAATATGGCGCGAGACAAGATGTGTGGTACCTTTATCTTGGAGAGCTGTCCCAGCTGCTTGGCAGCGTTGGAGATGAGCTGAGTTCCCTAGAGGTGAGCAGAGGTAAAAACAGAGGGAAGAGGACTTCATTATGATCACGACGCAGGGTAGCAGTCACTCAGTCGCTTGCTAGCCAGGGAAAATGCAGAATGCCAAATTCAAATAACATACTATAAAAATCTAACTTTCATTAAATCACACATGCAAGATACCAAATTAAAGCTACACTCGTTGTGAATCCAGCCAACATGTCAGATTTCAAAAAGGCTTTTCGGCGAAAGCACAAGATGATAGCACAACCGTAAACAAAGAGAGAGCAGCATATTTCAACCCTGCAGGCGCCACACAAAACGCAGAAATAAAATATAAATCATGCCTTACCTTTGACAAGCTTCTTTTGTTGGCACTCCAATATGTCCCATAAACATCACAAATGGTCCTTTTATTCGATTAATTCTATCGATACATATCCAAAATGTCAATTTATTTGGCGTGTTTGATCCAGAAAAACACAGCTTCCAACTTGCGCAATGTCACTACAAAATATCTCAAAAGTTACCTGTAAATTTTGTCAAAACATTTCAAACTACTTTTGGTATTTTTAAACGTTAATAATCAATCAATTTGAAGACGGGATGATCTGTGTTCAATACAGGAAGACAACAAACTGACTCTACTTTTCGAGTCCACTTCAAGTGACACTCATTCAATATGGCCGTACTTCTTCATTACACAAAGGAATAACCTCAACCAATTTCTAAAGACTGGTGACATCCAGTGGAAGCGGTAGGAACTGCAAACAAGTCCCTTAGAAATCTGGTTTCCCAATGAAATCTAATTGAATAGACAGTGACCTCAAAAAAAAAATCTGAATGGTTTGTCCTCTGGGTTTTGCCTGCTACATAAGTTCTGTTATACTCACGGACATGATTCAAACAGTAACATATAACATATACTAATAATATGCATATCTTATATTCTGGGGATGAGTAGCAGGAAGTTGAATTTGGGTATTTATCCAAAAGTAAAAATGCTGCCCCCTATCCCGAAGAAGTTGTTAGAAAAATTCTAGTTATTCTAGAAAAGTAAGTTAAAAAAACAGCAATCCAGATGTTACAGACTAGGGACGATACAATTGCGAAAACACAGCATTGAGAGGGTTTCTGTGCTGTAGAGCAGAAGTGGGTTCTCAGACATACAGTACCAGTCAACAGTTTGGACACACCTACTCATTCAAGGGTTTTTCTTTATTTGTACTATTTTATACATTGTAGAATAATAGTGAATAAATCAAAACTATGGAACAACACATATGGAATCATGTAGTATTTTGAAAGTTTTTTCAAGTGCCGTTGCAAAAACCATCAAGCACTATGATGAAACTGGCTCTCATGAGGACCGCCACAGGAAAGGAAGACCCAGAGTTACCTCTGCTGCAGAGGATACATTTATTAGAGTTAACTGCACATCAGACTCCAGCCCAAATAAATGCTTCAAAGATTTCAAGTGACAGACACATCTCAACATCTCAACTGTTCAGAGGAGACTGCGTGAATCAGGCCTTCGTGGTCGAATTGCTGCAAAGAAACCACTACTAAAGGACACCAATAAAAAGAAGAGCCTTGCTTGGACCAAGAAACATGAGCTATGGACATTAGACCGATGGAAATCTGTCCTTTGGCCTGATGAGTCCCAATGTGAGATTTTTGGTTCCAACCGCCATGTGATTGTGAGACGCAGAGCAGGTGAACAGATGATCTCTGTATGTGTGGTTCCCACCATGAAGCATGGGGGAGGAGGTGTGATGGTGTGGGGGAGCTTTGCTCGTGACACTGTCAGTGATTTAGTTAGAATTCAAGGCACACTTAACCAGCATGGCTACCACAGCATTCTGCAGCGATATGGCATCCCATCTGGTTTGCCCTTAGTGGGACTATCATTTTTTTTCCAACAGGACAATGACCCAAAACACACCAAACCTGGCCTCCACAATCACCCAACCTCAAACCAATTGAGATGGTTTAGGATGAGTAGGACTTCAGAGTGAAGGGAAAGCAGCCAACAAGTGCTCAGCATATGTGGGAACTCCTTCAAGACTGTTGGAAAAGCATTCCAGGTGAAGATGGTTGAGAGAATGCCAAGAGTGTGCAAAGCTGTCATCAAGGCAAAGGGTGGCTACTTTGAAGAATCTCACACTTTTTTGGTAACTACATAGTTTTGATGTCTTCACTACTCTATTCTACAATGTAGAAAATAGTCAAAAATAAAGAAAAACCTTTGAATGAGTAGATGTGTCCAAACGGTTGACTGTTACTGTATGTCTACTGTATGTGTATGTGTGTGTCACCAGTACTAACCCCCACTTCTGGTATAGACCAGCGATGGTGAAAGTATATACCTTAGCTTATCGCTATGCTATTATGACTATCATTCTACAACAACAAGACATGGAACCAAACCAGGACAGATCAACACAGCAGGCCTGCAGAGACATACTGGGAGAATTACTACAGGGGAGTTGGGATAGGGGCAGGCACCAGGTATTAAGCCACAACGTCAGAGTCACACAGAAAGGGAGCCCTGGGACAATAAGAGAAGAACAAGGCAACACTGGGGGTGGGGCAGGGCAAAGGGCAGTAGTAGGAAGGGGGGCTTCCGATTGGTGGGTTGTATGGGGGAGAGTGGGGCCTTCTCTGAGTCAGTCAGGAATGCACCATGCAGCTGTCACCTCAGAGAGAGAGACAGAGGTGGAGGAGGACAGGAGAAGAGAGGAGAACAGAGAGAGGAGAGGAGTAACAGAGCAGGTGGAAGACAGAGAGACAGATAGGAGGAGTGAGGATGTGGGGGACAAAGGGGGGGACAGTTTGCAGCCACATATAGCAGAGGACTGACCACCCTTCACTAACCAACTGTGGGACAGACAGACACAATGACACGCAAGATGTGCTGTACTTACAATCATCTGTGGAGGAAGAGCAGTGGGAGTAGGATGTAATAACCAGATAGGAGGGTCAGTGATGCTGCACGGAGCCCCAGATCAATCCTCCAAGCAGCAGTAATACACATATCAAATGGATAGGAGAGAGGGACAGAGTGACCTACAGTACTGAGACTGGTACTGGAACACCCCCTCTGTCTCTGCCCCTGTGGGACAAACACACACTAGTTGGGTCTAACTGATAGAGATACAGGGCAACCATGCTACTATAGAATGATGTGAGGCTCTTTTGTTACCAAACAAAAATGACAACAGACATATCAAAAGCAAAATAAATATACCGGCTGCTGTCCAACATGAAAGGCTCAACAGTTGTATCAATGTCACTGTTGAGTTGGAAGTAGTTGAGTTTAGATGTTAGTTTGTGACTAGGAGCACCATCCTGGAGAACAGGGTTAGAATGACATTGTCCACTCCTTCCCATTTCCACTTTTGGGTTTCACCTAAATCTATGGAGTGAATGAAAGACTGGGGGTCTTTTTGTATGTGGCCTGGGGGCTGGGGAGAGGGGCATATCAGACCCATCATTACTTAATAATCACCAATCAGATCTATTATTATACAGTCACTTGTAAGCATCTTATAATGTAGACAAAATGTCTGCCATCTATCTCAGCCCTACTTCTTCCCTGTCTAATGACTGTCCTGGCTGCTCACTGTGTGCGTATGTGGGAGAGTTTGTTGTACTAAATACTATACTCAGAACAGATCAAATATTCATTATAAACTGGGTGGTTCGAGCACTGAACGCTGATTTTCTGACCACTGTGGTATATCAGACCATATACCACGGTTATGACAAAACATGTATTTTTACTGCTCTAATTACAGTATGTTGGCAACCAATTTATAATAGCAATAAGGCACCTCAGGGGTTGTGACATTATGGCCAATATACCATGGCTAAGGGCTGTGTCCAGGCACTCCACGTTGCATTGTGCTTAAAAGCAGCCCTTAGTCGTGGTATATTGGCCATATAGCACACCTCTTCGGCCCTTATTGCTTAAATATATCTCCCTCACATACCACATATCAGAGCATGAATCCCTTGAATAAACATAACTCTGATCTGTGTTGGTTCTCATCCCATACTGAGAAGTGGTTTGTGCCTGTGTAGCAGTTGGTAGTGTGGGCTGTGTGTGTGTATCAAAGAATGTGTGACTACAGGCATGTGAGTGTGTGTGACTGCGTGCATGTGAGTGTATGTGACTACAGGCATGTGAGTGTGACTGTGTTCATTTTGAGTGTATGTGACTGCAGGCATGTGAGTGTATGTGACTGCAGGCATGTGAGTGTGACTGTGTTCATTGAGTGTATGTGACTGCAGGCATGTGAGTGTGTATGACTGTGTGCATGTGAGTGCGAGTGACTGCGTGCATGTGAGTGTGAGTGACTGCGTGCATGCGTGCATGAATATTTGCATACTCAGAAGGGTGTGTGTTCGTACCGTCTGGTCGGTGAGAGGGGGCAGGACGATGGTCCTCTCCATAGTGTTCATCACCAGTTTCCACAGCTCCTTCAGAACACGTTTCAGCACCGTCTTTTCACAGATCTTCGCAAACAGCGTCAGGCTGACAGCAGACAGAGCGAAGGTAGAGGAAGGAAGGAAGGAAGGAAGGAAGGAAGGAAGGAAGGAAGGAAGGAAGGAAGGAAGGAAGGAAGGAAATAATGAGCGACAGAAGGGAGTCCAACAGCGCACCAGCCAAGAATTGACAAGAAATGGTGTTCAAACCGAAAGAGAAGAGAGAGATGACAGAGGAGACACAGAGAGAGATGACAGAGGAGACACAGAGAGAGATGACAGAGGAGACACAGAGAGAGATGACAGAGGAGACACAGAGAGAGATGACAGAGGAGACACAGAGAGAGATGACAGAGGAGACACAGAGAGAGATGACAGAGGAGACACAGAGAGAGATGACAGAGGAGACACAGAGAGAGATGACAGAGGAGACACAGAGAGAGATGACAGAGGAGACAGAGAGAGATTAAGAGATGAAGAAAAAGAGAAGGAAAGAAAGAACCAGATGGAAAGATGTGTTAAAAGAGAGAGCGACAGGGATAGGGAGCGGGGAAAAGACGGCAAGATTGAAAGAGACTGGAAAAGAAAGAAATAGAGACTACAGCCAAAAAGGGATTAGCAACATTACAGGACAACTCTCTCTCACTTGCTGTCCAGGAAATCCATGATAGGCTCCAGAACTTTGTCAGCATCCTGGGCCACACTGCTGCAGTTGTTAGCTCCCACGTTGGTCCCCTTCACCTGGCCAAGGATGTCTCCCATTTGCTTCACATTGTCTTCAATCTGTGGCTGAAAACTACACACACACACACATAAACACACGAGACATAGAAAGTCACGCAACTAATATCTCAGCTGAAGTGACATAAAAAGGTTAAATGCCATCATTTTGACATATTCGGATGAGACTACGTAGCAAGGAGAGAAAGGCACTGTGATATTAATGAAATATATAGTAGATGGAATGGCTGCTTGCTGCCTCTCTGTTGTCTGACAGTCCCCACCAGTGTGCCTAGCTCACCTGACAGAAAATATCCTGCTGAGATCATCCATCACAGTGTTTAGCTTCAACTGCAGGTCTTTCAGGAAGTCACTGGCCTCCTTGCACAGCTGAAACACACACACCAATAGATACATGTACACACAAACGCACATCCGTCCACGCACACCCGGACGGACGGACTGATACTGGGATATGAGAGCCACTCACATCCTTTCCTCCCATGGCCTCAAACATCCTCTCCAGTTGAACTCTGAGCTGCTGGATGTTGTTGATCAGGATGCATGGCTGCAAACAACACAAAGTCATTGTCCACTACACTATCGAAATACCACACATTTTCATTGAAATGCACAAACACTACACTATACTGATGAGCATCCCCACCCAACATGTGTCACGTCCAGTGATTGGGCACTCACCACTTTCTCCATGTTGACGTAGTTAGCAAAGCACTTGGAGATAATGTCCGAGTAGGATATGAGAACATTGCCAATTGTCTGAGGAGAGAGCAGGAGGAGATAGGAGTATGTCAACCACTGTCTCTGTGACTAGGCTCAGCTTACCATCATGAAGCCATGAATGATGTGGCTATAGTGTGTAGAATACTGTAGTGTACCTTGGCGAAGCGTTTCATGCAGTTGCCTATGATCTGGGGGTCGGGACACTCCAGCTTGCGGATGATCTCAAAGCTCTGGTTGAGCTGAGAGAAGACATCCACCACGGAGCAGGAGAACAGAGCATGCTCCGAAGTCACCTGGAACTGTAGTGGGAAAGGAGAGAGAGAGAGCATTAAGAGAGAGAGATGGGAGGAGAGGAGAGAGAGACTGGAGAGAGAGGGAAAAGAGAGGAAAGAGTTTTCCTTAGCACAGCTGAGAGAGAGGAAGGAAGAGAGGGGAAGGAATAGAGGAAGAGGAGAGAGTGGTCCATAGCAGAGAAGGGGAGAGGAATAGAGATACCATTATGATTGGAGGACAGAGGCCATGGATTGTTAACAACAGGGGAGAGAGACGGGGGAGGAAGAGAGAGAGATGGTGTCTGGCCTACTGGACCACTGAGCTTTGAGAGAGTAAATAGATATGCTAGTTGTCCTGAGGACCACTAGGGTTGTTTGCAGCCAGACAGCAGTCCAGACAGACGGCCGGGTCAGGTGGGTCTGTCCGTCTGTCTGCCTCTAATTGGCAGACAGAGGTGAGTCTGTGGTGGCTCCCCCAGGTGCTACTGGGTAATGAGGGAAGGGCAGCTCCCATTGGTTGGGAACAGAGCTCATTAATCCACAGGCTGGTACAGTCAGACTTTATCTCCCTACCTGAGAAGAGTCTGCACAAATCTCTTTATAGCCTCTCTCTACTTTCTGAGAACATCTCTTTATATTCTAAACTCCCTACTTTCTACTTTGAGCTCGAGTCTCCCCTGCAACATCTGTGCTTTGGCATCCATTGTCTCAGGGAAGTCTTTGATGAGTGCTGGAGACATGTAGGATAAGTCTGCCTGATAACTAGGAGGTTTAGTGAGGAGCTACAAAGGAAGGGATTACTTTCATTCTGCCACAAACAACACAACTTTCATTTTGAGGACATAAGGAGAAGAGTTTACCCCGTCCTTTTTGTCCCTCTCCAGTGCACCATGCAGGAAGTCTCGAGACACTTCCTCGTTCTCGTCCAACCACTGGATGACAAATGGCTCGAACCACCTAGGAGACATCACACGGGGGTGGTTTAATTTAATCAACCCCACTGGAACTTTTGATTTCAAACTACTTCTGGGGTCTGAGAGAAAACCTGTCGCTGCAGTCCACCTGGAACTGCTTATGGGCTGTGCTGTATAGTACCAGGGAGGTAGTGTGTGAGTGCGTACATGTGTGTATGTGGGAATGTACCTGCATGCATGCGTGTGTTTTAAGGTGAGTGTGTCATCATGGCACAGGTGGCACTTACGCCGGGTACTCAGGCACACGGCTCTTAAAGAAGTTCAGGTCTCTGCAGTACTCGTTGTATAGCCACTTGACCTTGAAGTGCAGGTTCATGTAATCTGCGCTCTTACACAGCCGGTTCTTTTTATGCTCTGAGAGTTGAGCGAGAGATCGAGAGAGAGAGGAAAAGAGAGAAAAGAGAAAAGAGAGAGAGAGAGAGTGTGCCATATCTGCTTGCAAAAGCATTATAACAGTCCATAAAAACAGAAAACAACTGCCAGGACAGATCTAGAACAACAGTGTGGTGAGGTGCAACATTATTCAGTGCTCACCCTCCATGGCGTACTTCATATCCTGAGCAAACAGGTTCCACATCACCTCAGCACTGATTTTACCCACGTTGAGCTCCTGAGGAAACCTGTGTGTGGCAGATGGTAAGAAACAGACATGGAGTTACATATGGATGTAAAGGTGGAGAGAGACAGAGAAAGAGACAGAGAAAGAGAGACAGAGAAAGAGAGACAGAGAAAGAGAGACAGAGAAAGAGAGACAGAGAAAGAGAGACAGAGAAAGAGACAGAGAAAGATAGACAGAGAAAGACAGACAGAGAAAGACAGACAGAGAAAGAGACTGAGAAAGAGAGACAGAGAAAGAGAGACAGAGAAAGACAGACAGAGAAAGAGACTGAGAAAGAGAGACAGAGAAAGAGAGACAGAGAAAGAGAGACAGAGAAAGAGAGACAGAGAAAGAGAGACAGAGAAAGACAGACAGAGAAAGAGAGACAGAGAAAGACAGACAGAGAAAGAGAGACAGGGGGAGAGAGACAGGGGGAGAGAGACAGGGGGAGAGAGACAGAGAAAGAGAGACAGAGAAAGAGAGACAGAGAAAGAGAGACAGAGAAAGAGAGACAGAGAAAGAGAGACAGAGAAAGACAGACAGAGAAAGAGACAGAGAAAGAGAGACAGAGAAAGAGAGACAGGGGGAGAGAGACAGAGAAAGAGAGACAGGGGGAGAGATACAGAGAGACAGAGAAAGAGAGACAGGGGGAGAGATACAGAGAAAGAGAGACAGGGGGAGAGAGACAGGGGGAGGGAGAGCGACAGTGAAACAGACTGATATGGCTAGAGAGAGTGACAGACTCACTGGTTTAGGCAGGGTGTGTAGGAGTTCTTGTCTTCCTCTATGATGGACACGATGAGGGTGATGAGTTTGGACCAGAAGTCCAGGTTCTTGATGCTGGGACCCTGCTCTTCTGGAACGACCACTCCTAGCTTGGCCTGGACAAAACAACACACTCAGTCACTGGGATACTATCACATGGGCTACTATTGTAGCTACTATCGTAGTTTGTCTGATATATATATCTTCGCTACCACTCAACTCCAATGATATATATCTCTTCGCTACTCAAATGAGCTGATGAACCCATCAAACCACATGTAGCAAGTTTAGTGCTTTGAAGAAAGCTGACAAAGTCAGAAAAAAAGTAGTCATACCACCACAGAGGTTCAAACTGAAGAATGAACTGAAGATTCAACAAAATATTGCAAGGAACCTCAGGGTGGAATGTTTTATTCAAAGGAAAAATTAGCTTTTGAAATTCATGAAGGGAGTCGGAATGAATCGCCCCACTTTAATAACGCAAAAACAAGGCTTGTAAATCCATATAAAAATCCTGTAGAGGCTTGATGGAGACCACCTGAGGTCCTAATGACACGGACAGAGAGAGAGAGACACACACACACACACGCACGCACACCTTCACACAGCACACCTTCACGCATGCACACACACACACACACACACACACACACCGGGTTTGTCTGGTACTCGCGGCTGTAGAGTTCGTGACAGTTGTTGAAGATGTATTCGTAGGTGGAGTTGAGACAGGCCTTGACACAGTCCTTCACCACCTGACTGGCTCGAGGGGGACTCTGTAGCTCCTGTACCTGAGGACAGACACACAGACACAGACAGATTGAGAAGTTACTGAAACTGGGAAAGCCCATACAACCACACTGGGTCAAAGAAATTCAGTGAAGATGCATGTTTGAAAAGAGCATGTAGTGTAGCGATACTGTACAGTGTAAACAAGAATGGATACATGTGGTACCAAACATAGCAAAGTAGAGGTGATCCAAGGAGTGGATGGAGTGAAATGAAAGAGAAGAGAGAGAGAAGAGAGAGTTACCTTCATCCTGAAGAAGGTGATGCTGGTGAGCAGGTCCACAGTAGACTTGAGGTCCTGCAGCCTCTCAGGACTGCTGGCTGGGAAGTTATTCTGTTACACACAGATGATAGATCCACAGTGAGATAAGTATGTGTGTGTGTGTGTGTGTGTGTGTGTGTGTGTGTGTGTGTGTGTGTGTGTGTGTGTGTGTGTGTGTGTGTGTGTGTGTGTGTGTGTGTGTGTGTGTGTGTGTGTGTGTGTGAGAGAGAGAGAGAGAGAGAGAGAGAGACAGTAGAGATATTAAGCTAAACAATAAACTACCAGGATAAACTTCAACATCCCCAGGGGGCAGCAGTAGGTGCTAAGCCAGGAAGTCCTGTGTAGACTTATTAAGCGTTGAAAGGGCACAGGTGCAAGGAACTAGAGTGAGCCATCTTGCAGAGCTGTGAGGCTTCTGGTTTTTCTTGGTAGCCATGTGCACCCTTGGTTTTGGATTGAATTTTTTGTTTGGGCCTGTTTCTCCTTTTTTAAATATTTATTTTCGTCACCCCTTTGAACAATAAAAAAATCTGCAATTGGTAACACACTACGCCGTGAAGGACTGAAATCATGCAGCGCCCGCAAGGTCCCTCTGCTCAAGAAAGCACATAAACATGCCCTTCTGAAGTTTACCAATGAACATCTGAATGATTCAGAGGACAACTGGGTGAAAGTGTTGTGGTCAGATGAGACCAAAATGGAGCTCTTTGGCATCAACTCAACTCGCCATGTTTGGAGGAGGAGTGCTGCCTATGACCCCAAGAACACCATCCCCACCGTCAAACATGGAGATGGAAACATTATGCTTTGGGGGTGTTTTTCTGCTAAGGGGACAGGACAACTTCACCGCATCAAAGGGACGATGGACGGGGCCATGTACCGTCAAATCTTGGGTGAGAACCTCCTTCCCTCAGCCAGAGCATTGAAAATGGGTCATGGATGGGTATTCCAGCATGACAATGACCCAAAACACACGGCCAAGGCAACAAAGCAGTGGCTCAAGAAGAAGTACATTAAGGTCCTGGAGTGGCCTAGCCAGTCTCCAGACCTTAATCCCATAGAAAATCTGTGGAGGGAGCTGAAGGTTTGAGTTTCCACACGTCAGCCTCGAAACCTTAATGACTTGGAGAAGATCTGCAAAGAGGCGCTCCTAGTAGCCAGGGACTTTAATGCAGGGAAACTTAAAACCGTTTTACCAAATTTCTATCAGCATGTTAAACTTCTTATGGCTGGGGGCAGTATTGAGTAGCTTGGATGAATAAGTTGCCCAAAGTAAACGGCCTGCTCTTCAGTCTCAGTTGCTAATATATGCATATTATTATTAGTATTGGATAGAAAACACTCTAAAGTTTCCAAAACTGTCAAAATATTGTCTGTGAGTATAACAGAACTGATATTGCAGGCGAAACCCTGAGGAAAATCAAACCAGGAAGTGGCTTCTATTTTGAAAACTCCATGCTCCATAGCCTGCCTTTGCTCCATTTAAAGGGATATCAACCAGATTCCTTTTCCTATCGCTTCCTCAAGGTGTCAACAGTCTTTAGACATAGTTTCAGGCTTTTATTTTGAAAAATGAGCGAGAACGATAACATCGCGTCATTGTATGGCTGGGGGCCAGCAGCGTTTTGTATGCGCAACAGAGTTTGGGCAGCCATTGCCTTTCCCTCTCCTACTGAAAAAGACAGTTGCGGTTGATATATTATCGATTATATATTTTAAAAACAACCTGAGGATTAATTATAAAAAAAAATGTTTCTGTGGACATTACGGATACTGTTTGGAATTTTTGTCTGCGTTCTTGTGATCGCTCTTTCCTGTGGATTCTGAACATAACGCGCAAAACAAACAGAGGTATTTTGGATATAAAAATAATCTTTATGGAACAAAAGGAACATTTATTGTGTAACTGGGAGTCTCGTGAGTGAAAACATCCGAAGATCATCAAAGGTAAACAATTCATTTGATTGCTTTTCTGATTTTCGTGATCAAGCTACTTTGATGCTAGGTGTTCATAATGTTTTGTCGAGTGATCGATAAACTTACACAAACGCTTGGATTGCTTTCGCTGTAAAGCATCTTTTCAAAATCTGACACGACAGGTGGATTAACAAAAGGCTAAACTGTGTTTTGCTATATTGCACTTGTGATTTCATGAATATAAATATTTTTACTAATATTATTTGAATGTGGCGCTCTGCAAATCAGCAGTTGTTGAAAATTATCCCGTTAATGGGATTGCAGCCATAAGAAGTTAAATGTGCAACCAGAGGGAAAGAAAACTCTGGACCACCTTTACTCCACACACAGAAACGCACACAAAGCTCTCCCTCACACTCCATTTGGCAAATCTGACCATAATTCTATCCTCCTGATTCCTGCTTACAAGCCAAAATGAAAGCAGGAAGCACCAGTGACTAGATCAATAAAAAAGTGGTCAGAGGAAGCAGGTGCTAAGCTACAGGACTGTTTTGTTAGCACAGACTGGAATATGCTCCGGGATTCCTCTGATGGCATTGAAGAGTCCACCACATCAG
The DNA here is from genome assembly GCF_002021735.2 of Oncorhynchus kisutch. Classification (NCBI taxonomy): domain Eukaryota; kingdom Metazoa; phylum Chordata; class Actinopteri; order Salmoniformes; family Salmonidae; genus Oncorhynchus; species Oncorhynchus kisutch. The sequence continues at coordinate 18,373,270 of NC_034183.2, read as the reverse complement.
TCATTGGCTTCATCAATAAATGCATCGATGACGTCGTCCCCACAGTGACCGTAGGTACATATCCCAACCAGAATCCATGGATTACAGGAAAAATCCACACTGAGCTAAATTCTAGAGCAGCTGCTTTCAAGGAGCGGGACTTATAAGATATCCTGCTATGGCCTCCAACGAACCATCAAACAGGCAAAGCATCAATACAGGACTAAGACCAAAAAGTACTACACCGGCTCTGACGCTCGTCGGATGTGGCAGGGCTTGCAAACCATTACAGACTACAAAGGGAAGCATAGCCGAGAGCTGCCCAGTGACACGAGCCTACCAGACAAGCTAAACTACTTCTATGCTCTCTTTGAGGCAAATAACACTGAAACATGCATGAGAGCACCAGCTGTTCCGGAAGACTGTGTGATCACACTCTCCGCAGCCGATGTGAGTAAGACCTTTAAACAGGTCAACATTCACAAGGCTCAGGGCCAGACAGATTACCAGATTACCTTGCGGTCAGTCAGACTGAGTGACTGACCGCAAGGCACTACAGAGTAGTGCGAATGGCCCAGTACATCACTGGGGCCAAGCTTCCTGCCATCCAGGCAGTGTCAGAGGAAGGCCCTAAAAACTGTCAAAGACTCCTGCCACCCTAGTCATAGACTGTTCTCTCTGCTAACGCACGGCAAGTGGTACCGGAGGGCCAAGTCTAGGTCCAAGAGGCTTCTAAACAAGCCAAGCCATAAGACTCCTGAATACCTAATCAAATGGCTACCCAGACTATTTGCATTGTCCCCCCCTTTTACACCGCTGCTACTCTCTGTTATTATCATCTATGCAAAGTTACTTTAATAACTCTACCTACATGTACATATTATCTCAACTAACCGGTGCCCCCCCGCACATTGACTCTGTACCGGTACCCCTTGTATATAGTCTCGCTATTGTTATTTTACTGCTGCTCTTTAATTAGTTGTTACTTTTATTTCTTATTCTTATCCGTATTTTTTTAAACGGCATTGTTGGTTAGGGGTACGTAAGTAAGCATTTCACTGTAAGGTCTACACCTGTTGTGTTCGGCGCATGCGACTAATACAATTTGATTTGATTTATTACGCAGATTTCTCACATCGATGCACATCTTATATCTGGTTACAGACCAGTTAACTAGGCCTAAGACTCCTTGGTGAGGAACAATATTAGCAGACTAGTTAATTGGTTTTGCAAAAGGGATCTAGAGGTAGGTAAGGACACAGATTGAAAAACAGAGAGAGAGAGAAATAGAAGAGAGAAAGTTAAGAGTAGCCTACCCGGTACATGGACAGATCAATCCTAAGGGAGTTGTGGAGTTGGTCTAGGAGCTTCACAAATCGTTCTTTCTGAGAAAAAAAAAATACGCCACAACACATTAGCCTAAGAGCTAGCATACCCATTGGCTCACCTTGAACATTGAGTTGAGGCATTGCATCATATTATGTATCTGTCCATCCCTCATGAACTGCTTAGTGCTATCCGGAATCCATGGGACATCCCTACCCTAACTCTAACCTTAATGAGGGTCCTTTTTTGGACATCCCTACCCCATCGAAGTTGAAATGTAATACGGTTAAGGTTACATAAGGTGTATTGTTAAGTTTAGTGTAAGGGTAGGGGTTCATTTGGGGCGACTCACCCCGAAGTTGGATGCGGCGAAACGGTCAGAGGCAGACACGCTGTTGGTGGCCTGGGTGCTGTGGGCGTAGTATGCATTGATGTTGGCCAGCAGGGTACTCATTACCGCCGGCACCCCAGGGCACATGTACTTAGATGACAGGCAGGCAAAGTGACTGTGGGAGAACACACCCACGGCATAAACATTATCACTTTAGTATTAATGAAGCTGCCCATGCATTCCCTTGTGATGTTTAGGGTGTACCACAGTATCATCCTAAACACAACCATACACTAGGTGTTCTCTCAATACATCACATTACAATCTGGTAATGTGTATGCTATTGCTGAGTGTCACTGACAGGGTGTGTAGGGTACTACATTTGAGCTCACGTCATAGCCTGATAGATTGACTCCACTCCGTAGCGCATGGCAAACTCATCCACTATCTCCTGAGGAGTCTCATCAAAGTACACCTTCCACGCATCATCCCCTTTAGCATCAGGAATCTTCACAACACCAGAACTCTGCACATCTGTGACAAAGTGGAAGAGGTTCTGTAGGCAGAGCGAGCGAGAGGGAGAGAGAGATAGAGAGGATGAAAGAGACGGGTTATTCAATCTAGACTATGATGTTAATGAGTTGAAGTTGCTAAGGCTGAATGAAGGGAGCTTTCATCATGATCTCTGTGTGAATGTGTCTGAGCAGGAGAGCAGAGTAGAATACACACAATATCTATCTGACTGACTGACTATCTGACTGAATGACTGGCTGACTATCTAACTGACTGACATACTGTATGACTGAGTATCTGACTGACTAGCTGACTAACTAACTGACTGACTGATTGTCTGGCTGACTATCTAACTGACTGACTCACTATCTGACTGACTGCCTGGCTGACTATCTGACTATCTGACTGATTATCTAACTGACTATCTAACTGAGTGACTGACTGGCTGACTATCTAACTGACTGACTGACTAACTATCTATCTATCTGTCTGACTATCTATCTGTCTGACTATCTATCTGTCTGACTATCTATCTATCTGTCTGACTATCTATCTATCTGTCTGACTATCTATCTATCTGTCTGACTATCTATCTGTCTGACTATCTATCTATCTGTCTGACTATCTATCTATCTGTCTGACTATCTATCTATCTGTCTGACTATCTATCTATCTGTCTGACTATCTATCTATCTGTCTGACTATCTATCTATCTGTCTGACTATCTATCTATCTGTCTGACTATCTATCTATCTGTCTGACTATCTATCTGTCTGACTATCTATCTGTCTGACTATCTATCTGTCTGACTATCTATCTGTCTGACTATCTGTCTGTCTGACTATCTATCTGTCTGTCTGACTATCTATCTGTCTGACTATCTATCTGTCTGTCTGACTATCTATCTGTCTGACTATCTATCTATCTGTCTGACTATCTATCTATCTATCTATCTATCTATCTGTCTGACTATCTATCTGACTATCTATCTATCTATCTATCTATCTATCTATCTATCTATCTATCTATCTATCTATCTATCTATCTATCTATCTATCTATCTATCTATCTATCTATCTATCTATCTATCTATCTATCTATCTATCTATCTATCTATCTATCTATCTATCTATCTATCTATCTATCTATCTATCTATCTATCTATCTATCTATCTATCTATCTATCTATCTATCTATCTATCTATCTATCTATCTATCTATCTATCTATCTATCTATCTATCTATCTATCTATCTATCTATCTATCTATCTATCTATCTATCTGACTATCTATCTATCTATCTATCTGTCTGACTATCTATCTATCTATCTATCTATCTATCTATCTATCTATCTATCTATCTATCTATCTATCTATCTATCTATCTATCTATCTATCTATCTATCTATCTATCTATCTATCTATCTATCTATCTATCTATCTATCTATCTATCTATCTATCTATCTATCTATCTATCTATCTATCTATCTATCTATCTATCTATCTATCTATCTATCTATCTATCTATCTATTCAATTCAAGGGGCTTTATTGGCATGGGAAACGTGTTAACATTGTCAAAGCAAGTGAGGTAGATAATATACAAAAGTGAAATAAACAATAAAAATTAACAGTAAACATTACACATACAGAAGTTTCAAAGCAATAAAGGCATTACAAATGTCATATTACGTGTATATATACAGTGTTGCAACGATGTACAAATGGTTAAGGGTACACAAGGGAAAATAAATAAGCATAAATATAGGTTGTATTTACAATGGCGTTTGTCTATCTATCTGACTGACTATTTAACTGGATGACGGATCAGTGCTCAGAGGGTTACTCAATTAATCATTTATTCAGGCCTGGGCCGCCATTCATTCATACATGACTGACTTTCATGAGAAATGTATCAGTTGGTTTTATGTGCCAACAGCTAGTACCTGAAATTGTACAGGAATATATGAATCATTCAGTGTCACGACTCACCATTACAATGTGTGTTGAGCCAAAGTGAAGATTGAGAGAATTTGGTACAGACCATTATTTACAGGACAATTGAATAGTAGCTCTTGTTAGGTTCAGCTGTTTGCAAACTATGTCCTGATATTGGACAGAGTAATGACTTGATATAGGGCAATGGTAGCCTAGTGGTTAGAGCGTTAGACTAGTAACCGGAAGGTTGCGAGTTCAAACCCCTGAGCTGACAAGGTACAAATCTGTCATTCTGCCCCTGAACAGGCAGTTAACCCACTGTTCCCAGGCCGTCATTGAAAATAAGAATGTGTTCTTAACTGACTTGCCTGGTTAAATAAAGGTCAAATAAAAAAAAACATGGTAGACAGTTGCATATTTGAAGAAGGTCAGAGTGAGAGATATTATCTGTGGTATTTTATATCTGATGTGGTATTTATCTTGATAGAGCAATGCAGGCGGTGACACCTTTGTGGGATATTAACTTCTATTTCATCTGAAACAACAACTTCATTGAAAGACTGCTACATCAGTCAGCTAAATGAACCAAAATGACTGGGCTATTAACATCACTTAGCACCTGAAGGCAGGAGCATACAGGCTTGCATGTACACACAGACCACACGCACACACAGACCACACACACTTTATGCAGGCAGGCACCCATGCTACGCACATGCTCTCTCTCTCTCACACACACACACCTTATATCGTGCAGACAGGTGTATTGGACACACACACTTTATGCAGGCAGGCACCCATGCTACGCACATGCATTCTCTCTCTCTCTCACACACACACACACACACACACACACACACACACACACACACACACACACACACACACACACACACACACACACACACACACACACACACACACACACACACCTTACCTCGTGCAGACAGGTGTATTGGACATGATATGGAGCGACTGTTTCCTCTCCTTTGATCTCTACATTGATGTGCATCCTGATGGCACCAGACACGGCTGACTTGTCTGTACGCTTGTCTGCAGAGAGGGACCAGACACAAGACTCTCAGTCAACACATACCACAGTCAACCTAACAACAACTATCTTTGATAAAGACCTCAACCATAATGATGACTCTTATATGAAATAAATCATTTTTAAAAGGATAGTTCACCCAAATTAGTTCACCAAATTAACCTCATCGTATGGATACCTAGTAAGTAATTATATGGACCCGAAGTGTCAGAGGCTCAATGATTGGATTTATTAGCTTAACAAGTGGTTATTTCACCCTGTACTGTGACTGTACTGACCCAGGTTGTACCAGACATCCATCTCTCCGCTCAGCATGCGGACCTCGATGATGGTCTGACCCAGGAAGTCATCTGACTCCTTTTTGAACTTCTGCTTCACCCGAGACTTGATGTCATCATCCTCGTCCCACACCCGCACCTTGATTCGGTCC